>NC_084990.1:5969305-6126805 GCF_963691925.1 Scomber scombrus
GGATGTCACGCCAGGAAAGTCACAGGTGTAGATAATGAAATGAATACCGGCTAAATCTCATTTAGAGGCACATGAATAGAATTGAAAAATCGATAATGTTGTCAGTAACACCTGTGCTTTCCCTGCTATGACAAGCAGTCTGCTGTAAGAAGGGCCTGTGTATGATGTGTCAGCCTCACATACACTGTATTTTTATTTGAACGATACTGTAGTTGTATTACCTTTCCAGTATGCCTCGTGTATAGTTTGTTATGTTATTTCCTGGCCAGCATGTCCATGTGGGCCACATAAGGGTTAAATTTGGGTTGCAAATATGGGTCCCAAGTGGGTTTGTCCACAGTTTCCATGGTGGCCCCACCTGTGTTTGCTAATATGGGCTTCAAGTGGGTTCTGACTGGGTTTCAGATGGGGCCCAATTGGGTGAGACCCATGTAGGCCCCATATGTTTTCCCATTTGGGGTCTAAGTGGGATCAGAATGTACCTTAAATGTGGCCCATTTACCCAGCCCACATGGGCTTCACATATGGGGCTCATGTTTCTGAAACAATATGGGACCCATACATTTTGCCCTGTTTATGCCCATGCCCGTTTAGCCTGCTTACATCCCTTCTGGGGTTCATACAGTCAGCCTACATGGGTTTCACATGTGGGGCCCATGTTACTGAAACCATGTGGGCCGCGCAAAATTTGCCCAGTTCATGCCCATACCCACTCAGTACCCACGTACACCGCAGCTAACTCATGTGGGGCCCACATGGACATGCTGGCTGGGTTTTCTGCATCATTAGTATCATTTGTGCTTGTTACATAGACATGAAATGGATAAAAAATAATACTGGTACTTAACATTCACATATTTGGTATCTTGGGGAGCTTTGGGATCTCCATTACAATTCAAAATGACATCCACACTGCTTAATATTCATTTGTGTTAATGGACCCAGCAGCCAGTCAATCAGGGGACAAGAGGTCAAATGAATGTGACTTCAGTTACTTTGTAGAGCGAGGTTGCACACATGTTGATTAATTCACTTTTCTCCAGTAATCTCTCATAAATGTTGCTCAAATTAAAACATCATTGTCTTGTTTGTCTTCGTTTAATCTAAATCCAGGGAAGCTCAAAGATGGAAGAAACGTGCAGCTGGATCCATTGCGTGTGAGAGAGACAAAGAGAGGGATGAAAAGAGAGACAACATAGAAATATGTGGACAAAGCGAAAAGAGGTAATGAACCGGTAAAAGGTTAATAGTGGAGCAGCTGAGAGACAATTGATCCCTCATATTATAATCTTCAATATGCTGAATAGAACAGAACACAATAGTGACTAGGCTATTTCTGCCGTCAAGCCCTGGAGGAAAGACTACTGTGAGAGGCTGTTTGTCATCTTGATGTCTGGTACTGAATGTAACCTTGTAAAATATGGAAGACCTTAAATACTTTTTATCCCCTATACACACAGGAGTACATACACACACGCACACACACACACACACAGATTTCATTAGCATGTCGTCAGCCTTTAAGGAGACTGAATCACAGCAGATTTATGGTTTACTGCCCACACAGGTCACACATGAACTTTCAGCTGGAAAACTCATGTATACAAGCAGCAACCTTAGAGCTCTAAGTTAGTTTTCAGTAAAAAAAAAAATAGAAGCAAGTGACACATCTTATTACTGTGTATTATGTTCTGTGTCACAGAACATAATTGTTGTTGGGGCTTTGTTTGTGGTGGAATAGAACTGCCGCGGTGTCTACATACTATTATATCTCTTCAATCTGTTGTTGTCCTTGCTGGGGGGTGTAGAGGGCTGAAAAAGGACTGAGGCAATGGGAAGAACTGCCATCAGGGAATGACAGCAAGGAAGTGAGAGATAGAATCAACAGATGAGATGCAGGGTCACACCCAAACAACACAGATGTGATAGCAGGATTGCTGTGTGATAATGGGGTATGTTGGCTATTTAATCATAATTTAATCCATAACACAGTTGTGACACATAAATTAAATTATAGTAAACAACTAAAGGCATAACAAGAAGCCATTATGTTTTACTCTTGTGTGACTGCCGTTTAACAGCGCTAAGTGGAGCAATGAAGCCTGCTTCATGATGTGACAACGCTGTGGTTAAGGTCTGGCTAGGTTTAGGTGCAAAAACGACATGGCTAGATTTAGGGAAAGATCATGGTTTAGATTAAACTGATCACTTTCTTAAGGTTAGAGAAACATGCAGAGTGGGTTAAAGGTGCTACTTCTTTAAAGTTAGGCAACATGGTGATTTTTTTTTTTTTTTAATTAATCCCAACTTGTGGTTCAAAATGTGACATTCTCGGTTGGAGACAAGAAACAAACAGCCAGAACAGTCGTCTGTTCATCCCATGGATGTATTAAGAGAGTCTTAAGAGAGTAATATAGCTTTGGTTCATCCACTGTTTGGTTGTAGCCTCCACTGACCTCTATACATATCTATATAGATATACATACCCAGAGCCATGGCCCAGTTGACATCGCTAATAAAACCCTGTAAAGCAGAAAGTGACAGTCACTCATCCACACAAAAAAGGTGGGGCCGAAACTTGGTGATGCAGTGACTAACTAGTTGGTGAAATGCTGTAGCTAACGAGGTAACTGCTAGTGCGCCAAAATGGGTAGCGCTAATCAGGCTCAGTAGCTCCATCAGCTAGTCTCCATTAGTTCTCTACTCTTCTTTTCCTAGTATTTTGTTCACCATGCACAACGTTTTGTTCATTAAAAAGTTCTGGAGAAGGGAAAATAAAAGCTCTCTGAGCTAATGAGCTTGCTAACAGTCAGTTAGCTTAGCTCAGTCTTTAATGGGACACTGAGTTCACAGAGTACATTCATAAGACGTATTTCTTCAACTCTATGAACCACTGCTCCTTTGTAGCTACAAAGGTAAAAAGAAAAGAAAAGTACAACACAGATAATAATTTACGATATTCTTCGTCCTCTTTGCTATTGGTCAACAGCAGTTGATGTGACAGTTTGCATTAGCTTGGTTGTGGTTCAACTAATTTAAGATTTGATCAGTGCTTTTAGTTGCCTACTGTTAGAAGTGCTTTAACTTAGATTGTCTTAACCATGTTGAATTAAATGTACCACTGAATTAAAATCTGTATTCATAGCTGCAACCTACATGGCTTAGATTGAAGCCTTCTGAACTCAATTTGAACTGTCAGTTCAAAACAGTTTTCAAAGCTGTTATTAAAAATATGATGTAAACCTTATTCACTTTACAGTTTCAGATGCTCATTACCTTATATATTTTGGCGTAGGGGCATGACTGTGCTAGTGAAAACATCTGAATTATTTAGGGAGCCCAGAGAACAGTTTTAAAGTGGACAAGGACGATAAATAGGCTACAGATTAAACAAAAACATGAAGTGTCTTAATAAGGTATTGGGACAACATGAACCCCCAGAACAGCTTTGATGTGCCTTAATATAGATTTTCTCAGGAGAGATGGAGCACCATTCTTCAGAGCAATGTATTCCTCATTTGTTTTTTTGTTTATGATGTGTTTCAAAAAGCTGTCAGAGATGTTCAGATAGGTTAAGATCTGGTGATTATGAAGGTTATTGCATATTATACACATACTACATTTCTGTGTCACCTTTTTCATTTTTCTTTCTTTCATTTTTCTTTTCTTTGCTGCTGTGTTTTGAATTAAACACAACTGGCTCAATGTTCTCTGCCAAAAAGTGAATAAGCGCCTTTCTCTAAATGTTTCACTATTCCTTTAAAAACATTTCTTTTATGGTGGCTTTTCTAGTATTGGACATCTCTTGTTAGTTGTTCTCTTGTTTGACATGACATGAACGCATGACAGCGCATTTACACTGAAACCACATTGTCTAACTCACACATGTATTCTGACTTTGAACTGCGATAAAAAAATTTAAGTTTTAGCTCCAAAAGCTGATTCTGCTGAACTCTGAATAACTCTGAAAAATCACGGAACAATTATGACAGAATAATGGTTCCAATTAATGTTTTATCTCAAGAGAATACCCATCAGACTTAAAAAAAAAGAAAGAAAAAAGATAACGTAATAGTGCTTTGCAATAACTGAGCTGTAGGGCCTCTGAGGACGTGCCTGCAAGCAGGTCTGCGTATCTCCCTTGTGCCTCTTTAAGTTGTACATTTGGGCAGGATATGCGGTTTTCCTCAACAGGCGATACACCCTGTTTGACACAGGAAAGATACTGATGACCTTAGGTGATCATCACACAGTGAAATGGTAATCTTTGCATGCCCCCTCCATCAGACCACACAGGAATGTCAACATTTCCTCGAAAAACTAGATCTGGAAGAACTGGAAGTTTGGCAGCTTGTGTGTTATGACTTCACTGGAGAAGACATAGTCTGCATGCTTGAAGCTTGAAGTCTGCATGTCATTCTAATGCGGCACATGAAGAATCTCTCCACGTCTAAATTATTTATAGACACAGTGAGGAAGCTATAGAAATCTCTTATTGTGCACAAAGCTGAATAATTTAACTGGTTTCTTGAAGAGAAATACACTACATTCAAATGGGAAAATATTATTCTATTCAGAAATATGGCATCAAAAGAAAAAGACTTTGGCCATGGGTCTTGAAGGAGAAACTGGGTGATTGATAGACAGTGGGGGAGAGCTGTGAGAACAGGAGTAAAATCTATCACGGGTTAGAAAAGAAAAATGAACGTGGAAAGATGAACTCGCTATTAGTCAGAGTTTAGATAGCTGGAGGCAAAGGCATCCAGAGTCATAATTTTTATAATTATCGAGGTGTGTTTGTTGTGTGTCACCTGGGTGGTGTTTAATTTCAAGAGTGCCTGTTTGTTTGCCACTCCGCTGTACCCCTGACCTCAATCTCAACTGAGATACGTGTCCAGTTTTAACATGGCAACTAACCCTTCTCTGGCCTCTGTAGGACATGCCCCCTTTAAGAGAGGACGAATAACAACATTCCATCTGCATTAACATTATTGGATTGATTTTTCTCATTCATGCAAGAAAACCTCTTTAAAAACCAAACGGGGTGTACTTTCTGAACTTAATAGAATATGAGGTACAGAAACTGATGTCTCATCTGTTTGGACTGTCAAAACAATTTTATGCAAACTCAGTTTAATTGCATAAGCCATTGGTCCCCTTCATACAGCACAATGCAGAAAGCCTCTATTTAAAAAAAATCAGACAAAACTACTTTAAAAGTTTCACTCGGGCAAGCAGTTAGGTAGAGAAGCACTCTCACTCTCTGTCTCTGCAAATGTGTTTATATAATGAACATTGAGCAGATCATCTCTCATTCAACCAGCCTAAATGAAATAATGAATGGAGTTGATGAAAAGTTAAAGTGAATTTAAGTCAATTTTCTCCCAGACTTCCTGTCTTCAGGCTGTGTGGCATAAAAAGAAAAAATAAACTACTCAGGCTCAACTTCCAGAGTGTCAGTCAGGTTTAACATTACAGAGCTTCAAAGAAGTAGAAAATAAAATCACAGTGACAGCCATAATGAGCTAGAAGTAACTTAAAACGATTACCTTGAATTTATTGTGGTGATAGTCTACATTTTTCTTAGTGTCAACTTAATTAAAAGAACAAAACCTGCACTTAAAAGTATTGTGTGTGTATCCAAATGCTCCTCTGTGCTGTAGAACATTATTGTCCAAAAACTATTAAAAACACATTAGTGAGCCACACTGCTACTGTTACTGTTGGGTGACATTTTCCTTCATTATAATGAACGTGGACACTGTAGTTTGGATCCAAATGTGTATTAATGTGCAACTGAAGGTCCCCAACAAATAGACTATTTATTACTGTTTGAGGAAGGCTTGCTAAAAAAAATACAGTGTGCAGCTGTGTTAGGAAATCACTGAGCCCCTTTCGAAGAGTAAAGCTTATTTACTTGTGAGTTATTTTTACAGATTTTCATCTTCAGTAGGAACCGCTGAACTGATGTGTTGTTGTTTTTGACTCTGTCATGGTATTTATTAACTATGAGGAAAAAATAGAAATAACTTCTGCATTATCCTTTAAAGGATCAGTGTGATTAAGTGGCATCTAGTGGTGAAGTTGCAAATTGCAACCAACTAAATACCCCTAAAACTTGTTTTAAAAAAAGAAGAAAAACCCTCTCTTGAGCCAGTGTTTGGTTAGGCTATTCTGGGCTACTGTAGAAACATGGCGGTGCAACATGGCAGGCTCTAGTAAGACGACCCGCTCCATCTGTAGATATAAAGGGCTCATTCTAAGCTAACGAAAACACAACAATTCTTATTTTCAGGTGATTTCAACTAATTATAACATACTTATGAATATTTCATTCCATTTGTGCCAAGTCCTTTCGACTAGATGCCACTCTGCACTTTTAAATGAATGTTAAATAACCAGGACTGCCTGCTATGTTTGAGAATGTTCAAGGATAATTCTGATTTATTTGAACATTGATTGTATTCTCACTGTTTTCGGCCATAATATCTGCTGAGAACATAGCAATGTTGCTACAAAGATGTCCAGCAGGTTTTGTCAAAAGGACTAAAACTGAAAGTGAGGGCAATGATTAGTAATCCAGTAATCCTTCATTGCACTAATCCCAACCCAATGTGTTCTCAAAAGTACACTTTTATAAAGTGCTGCACCATTAAACTGTAAACTGGGGTAGATTTTTACAACAGACATTGAACAATCATTTTATCATTTGCCTTTGAATCTTCCAAATAAGCTGATCTGGTGGTCAAACCTGTCTGATTGCCTGACTGTTCATGTTTCTTTTTCCGTCTGACTGCTTTTTAGCTAAATCACTGTATTGCCAGACCTCAGTAACTTGGTGACTACAATGTTATCATAACTAAGACCTATACTGTAGTATAGTTGCTTTACATCAGAGACCTACTCATTGCGCGGCTCTAGAGCCACATGCGGCTCGTCAAGCTTTAATTGGTGGCTCGCATGGTAGCTTAACAGTAGCCTAAGGTTACACAGCCAATACATTTTTTCAAAAGTGTTACATAAATATACAGTGAACACTGCAATATAAAATCGCAAACATGTGTATTAATACTTCTCCTTTCAACTTAATTAATGGTGTTTCCTAAAGGGGGCACTGTGAAACCTGGCAACGCAGCCCGCTTACGGCATTGTTTACAACACCGTCACACTTGACCGCAGTGCACGCTTGCAGCTAGGTTACGTTAGCTCCGCTAGCCAGCGTGAGATGCAGGCACAAAATGGATCGATTTCTAATAAAAAAAGGGCAAAAACCAGACGGACATACACACAGCGTTGTAACGAATAGTGAGGAAAAAGAGTCTGAGGAAGCAGCAAACGAAAATCAACATGAAGACACCGGAGAGGGGACGAGCAGGCAAACGTCAGGTGTTCCCAGTAAAAAAACGAAAGGTACGAGGCATGAGCACAGGAAATTTCAAGAGAAGTGGACAGACAAATTCTTATTTGTTCTTCATGGCACGAACCCTCTGTGCTTAATATGCAAAAA
Organism: Scomber scombrus; assembly: GCF_963691925.1. NCBI lineage: Eukaryota > Metazoa > Chordata > Actinopteri > Scombriformes > Scombridae > Scomber > Scomber scombrus. The sequence continues at coordinate 5,976,813 of NC_084990.1, forward strand.
AAACCTGCGCCTGTTTCAACTCAGAGCAACAACCACACGTGACCCATCTCTGAAGCAGCCCTTCAGCTACAGAGGATTTGTTGAAGTTTTGGAGGAGCTGAAGTGTGAGTTTGAATCCAGATTCAGTGATGTGACTGAACATATGGAGATTTCCAATTTTATTGAAAACCCCTTCCATGTGGATGTATCCTCTCTCACTCCAACCATCACACAGCTCTGTCCTGGTAATTGTGCCGCTCTGGAGAGGGAATAATTGAGCTGCAAACAAATGACATTCTCCAAGTTGAACTCAGAGCAAGTTTTGGCCACTTTTGGAGTTTGGTTTCTGAAGCAGACTTTCCCACTTTGAAACCACTCACACATAAAGTGATGTCTTTCTTCATGAGCACATACACCTGTGAGACAACATTTTCAACCATGAACACTATCAAGAGGAAACAGAGAAACCGACTGACCCATGCTCATCTTGAATGCCTCACTGTGATTGCAACAACAAACTACAAATACAACATGAAGAAAGTCAAGGACATGCATGCCAGCTTCCGCTCATCCCAGTATTAAGGTAAATATGGTCTTAATTGAAAATGTATTGGCTGTGTTGTTTCTTTTTTTTGTGGGATGTCCAATTTATATGTAGAAATGCACATTTGCAAAGGTGACTCGGTATGTTGTTGTAAAAGTGGCTCTCCCCTTGATTTTGTTCTGCCAATGTGGCTCTTGTGAAAAAAATAGTGAGGATCACTGCTTTACATCATTGTTCATTATGTTAACTTTAAGACTGATAGGCCTGGGAAAGGTTTCATGGGAGAGTACAAGGCACTGAGCACTCAAAGTTTAACAATGCAAGTGACGTAAATATTAACTACTGTGATAAGTCCTTCCTGATCAATCAAAGCTGAGAACAGGCAGCGATCACTTTGAACATGTCAATTATAGGGCTACGCGAGTGGATATAAGAATCGGTGAGTCATTCAATCCAGGCTATGCTTTGTTCCTTAACATGTGACTAATAAGACTGCAAGACTCAACCCAGGAGTATGGTTAGCTAGCAGGAATCAGTACTGATTAAGTTTCCCATTGACCAAGACACCTTTGGGTTTAAAAGACTATACATGCCATGATCCATAAATCAATGAATAATGTACATTTCTCTGTTAGGTGTAAAGATGGACTTCATGTTGTAGCTTTTTATAGATCAGACTTGATGAGTCTTTTGCAGTGTGAGGCTGATCCCTTAATCTTCCCAGCAAATGCTGATTATTACATTTGATCCCTGCTATTCTTCTCCAGCCTAGTTTAATAATTGAGCGAAGCTAAGGCCTACTCATTTTCCACCCTCTTGCTTGATAAGCCTTTGTTCATTTCTAACACATACCCACACTCACATACTGATCTGACACTCTTTGTTAAATTGAGAGTTGGGATTGTGATTATTTTGATCACATTACTGTATTTATGGTTGAAGCAGTTTATTACTATTCAGACATTCACAGGCATTTGTAGTGAAGTTATGCATCAAGTGATTAAACTGGCTTACCATTCAAATATTAAAAATGTTAATCATTTATTACATTTCCATCTGTGTGGCAGATGATATCACATGCAAAGGGGCAACAGCTGCAAAACCTGCAACTATGGCAATTTTTTTCGCCAAGTGGATTTCTTTTTCTTTCTGAAAATACCCTATCATCTTTGTAATCCATGTAAGGCAAAAAGTTTTATCCAGAAAATAGCTGTGGCAGTTTGTAATCACTCTTGCTTTCTGTCCATAGATAACCTGCTAGTCACAATTCAGCCATTTCTTTTCTTCAGAGGTGTCAAACTTGCTTTCCTTTCAGTTAAAGGGGATTTATTCTAAATGGCTTGAGTTATAAACAAGTTTCCTTTGGTGGAAGGGATAATACTGAACTTAAGCTGTAATCCGTAAATACACACATGTTGTTGTGCAGATGTGGTCTGCGCTGGCAAGAGAGAAGACATCAGAGTTGTTTGCTGTCTGCTTCAGCCACTGCATAAACTGTGATGCCACAGGAGCGACGCCTGAGAGCCAGCTTAAACAGAGAACATGAGTTTAACAGCTGCATTCCACTGTCTGTATTACATTTCCAAAGCAACTTCAGCTATACAATAGAGATGTGAAGCCATATTTTAGGGAGTAGAAGTCCTGTTCATTTTTGCATAAATCGTGTTGACTGACAGCTGGAACGTTTGTAAGACTTGGACAGATATAAAACTCTGGTTGAATCATCAGTAGAAAAAATAAATAAATAAAGAAAAATATTTATTTTGATAACAAACAAGTAATAAATACAAGCATGTGAACTTTAGAATATAAAGAGGAGTATAAAACCACAACAGATGTTTAATTTTGCATATCCAAGGCCAATGTTTTTAAAATTCTCGCTTTCTATTATATGGTCTGGCATCTACAATATGGTTAAGGTCTGGGAAAGATGATGGTTATGGCAAATAAACAATAGTTCAGGTTTAGTCAGGTTGAGGAAACTTTAACATTTGAATTGTGGTTATGGTTAAAAAGAAAGGCAAACATTAATTAATGGTTGGTAACAGTTCTGTCGCCTAAAAGTCACCACTCCTACCTCCACACCTTTACTTACTGCCTCGCTACATAAAGAATACTTCTGAATTAATACTGATGGCTGGCATTGGATGTAATAATTGAGGTGGGGAATTGTCCAATATGGAAATCACTTCTAAGACTCAACTGATGCATCAATGAAGGTGAGCAGAAGTTTAAGATTAGGCTTTATAGACATATTCATGCAGCAAAATCACTTCACGCTCTGACTCAAAGTAAATTCTGGATACATTCAGCAACTACGGTGCCAGGATTTGTTCCCTGTTGCGAGACAAAACATTTCAAATTTGATACAGTTCTGATTCATGTGTCATGGAGAAAACCCTTAGCTAGGCCAGTCGAAACTGCAGGAGTTCCACAACAGATATTTCTCAAATAATACTTCAATTTTTCAAAGACACTGAGTCAGGCAGAGTTCAATGCCATCATAGATGCACTGTGTAAAAAGCAGTACACAAGTAAACCAAGTTTATGGGGCAGGCACTGAATGACTACCTGAAAATGATGGTCTTACCCTGCCAAGCGTCACCTGAGATGGAGCTCAATTTCACTGTCCCGTCATCATTATTTCTGGTTCTGATTTACAGTAAAAATAAAAAATAATGTGGCATGTGGCCTTCATTGATCCTTTAACCTTACATTTGACCCTCAGTCATCATCAATCATAGGTTACTGACCTGATATTCTTCCTGATTTGTGTCTGGCATTAGTTTTCAGCAAGTTATACAGTCCTTTGACATCTGTGATTGTGCTTAATCAATGTCTGCTATGGTTATTATTAAAAATATTATAAACAACAAATCAGACAGTATTATAATGAAACTAGCCAACTTCCACCTTGGAAACCACCAAAATTTCCAACACACTCCCCTGACTGTTTTTTTTTTTTTTTTTTTTTTTTTTTTTGTAAATATCAATGGTGGTGATGGTATAAGTGTGATGTATTCTATATGTTACAAATGTTTTTAAAGTAAGGGGTCAATTTTTGTTTCCCCAATTCAGTGTGATAGTAATGTTTTTGACACTGTGGTATAAGAAATCCTACACCTAGATTAGTTGAAGTCTTGAACTTGTTTCTATCTGAGGGTTGTTTGCTGACCCCTTTGTTTAGTTAGAGATATCTTTGCCTTAAGCCTATAAAAGTTGTGTGGATCATGAGGTTCCTAAATAGTGGGGTGTGACGAAAGGCGACGATATTTCTCGTTAACGTGAATTTTTGTCTCGCGAAGCTATAATTAAGGGGCGCACCAAAAAAAAAAAAAAAAGTTCTAACTGCTGAGAAGATCTCAGTCAGCAGTAGGAGAGGAGGAGAGGAGCAGTGGTAAGTTAACCTCAGGTCTCTACACTGACAGACTGAGGTAGGAGGAGCGGAGGAATCTTACGCAGCTATGGAAGCCTAATGATGCAAAAAGTAAAATGAGTCACACTACCAAATTATAACACAATTTATATGTTGTTCTACTTGTATGTTTATGTGATACAGGATTTGTGCAATTTACTTTTATTTCTGTGATTTTTTATTAGCAATATGTTATAATTTGTGATAATTGGATTCTTTATTTAATTTATATTTATATATTAGAATTGTTTCTACTGTTTATAATTTACTTTTTAGTATTTGTGATTGTATCTAACTTTTGTATTCATGGTTGTTATTTCCATAAATACAAAAATGATCCATCTATAAAATATATATATGGGGAAACCTTTTACAGTGCTGCATACTGCATATGATAATTATATATTTAGAAAGTAGAAAAAGCTGATTAGTTCAAACATTTCAATTCAATTTCCATTTTGTGAATTTTAAATAAAATAACAGTCATGTATTTCCTCATTGAAGTTTTCTTAAAAATATAGTTAAAATCTCGTCTCGATCTTGTGAACCCAGTGTATCGTCACATCCCTACTAAATAGGCTAAATTTGAGATTGTCCTTGTTTGAAGTCATGGACCATTAGGTTTTTGTGACATCTATGACCATACTTTGTTGGTAAGAAGGTGTAACAGTTTGTTGAAGGGTCTATTTAGGTCATGACTGTTTTTAACTTTGCTTCTAGAGAGCTATAAAGCTGCCTGGTTTGTGTTCACAGTCTTTAGAGGAAGGACTGGCTTTAGAGAAGGGCCAAGCTGACATCATTTTGGACATTTGTAGAACTGTAACTCTAATTGGTTGTATATTGTCTACAACTGTTTCAACAAGTAATAATGTTAAATGCTCTCTTGTGTCTTTGTGTGTTGTTGGGTGAGCCATAAAAAAAATTCTATGGCAACTGTTTCTATGACCAAGCAGCATATCCTAATTCAAAATTATAGAGTGGAATATGAGCAGTTGCCCCCAAAGTTTTGGCAGCAAGTTGCACGACTGCAGAACCTGAGACTATTCCCTTTTCAGTATTTCCCACTGAAACTGGCATCCCTCACTGTAGGGTTCACCTCTTCACCCTCTCAAATATTTATATCTCCCAGAATACAGAAACCATTTCATTACACACTATTACGCCAACAATATGCAGCTCACTCTCAGCTCTGCCACTTCAGCTTAATTGCTCAGTTGGAAAACACTAAGTCAATATAAGCGCATTTTATCAGCCACACCTTTACCCGAGCATCCACCTATAGTCTCTAATACTACGTTATTATCATCAACCCTAATCTCCACTGTGCCTCAACTGTGAGCCATTTACTTTTATTAATGGCATGTGCCACAGAATCATGAATCAATGTGACTATTGCAGAAATGTCCACCGATCCCCCCACAGAGCAAATGGATAAACAATCTATCAGATATTTCCGTGTTTTTCTGTGTGGAATCAAATAAGACTTAAAGATCCACCTTATTGTTGCCCTCAGACTCCACAGACCCAGTCTAACATTAATTATACACGCTGGTTGATTTCAGATAAAAGATTCTAACAGCAGTCTCATGTGGGTTTAGACTTTTTAAAGAGATGGTTTCACCTGTTTGGATATTTTCTCCATCGATTCCCCAAACGTATTGATTGGATGCAGAAAGAACAAAGCAGGGAAAGTTTAGACTGATATTTCACAGAGCTCAGCTGTAGAAAGTGGAATCAGATCAGGTTTTTCAGCATCATACACTCAGAGTCAGATTCACAGCCAGAAATTTGAGCATCAAAGCAACTTTGATCATTATTTAAGAGGATTTCACAAAATTTAGTGTGACATTTTTTGGGAGGCTTTAGTAACTGTTCATTATGTGCTGCTATTTCCCTGCAGGGATTTGCATCCCTAATAATAATGTGAGGTGATACAAACAGTATGTGATTTGTTAACTTTTTACGGGGGGGGATGTACCAATTAGAGGATTGAGAAAGGACAGCAGGATTATCAGTATTGAAAGAATACTATAGGTAGAAAGATGTCTCTATGATCCTCTCACTCTTCTGCGACCACACAGTTCATACGGCTCAAATCGCCTCCTGTGATATAGTGCTGCTTGAAATTTTGTGAACCCTTTTAGAATGTTTTCTATGTCTGCATAAATAGTAGGGATGCTCCGATCAGCATTTTTGGGGGCCGATCCGATCACAGGAATCATATATCTGCCGATACCGATCACCGATCACAGAATAGATGGGAGAATAATAATAATAATCCTCAATGTCCTGTATTTACAATGTAGCCTTGTGCACCACTTAAAGTGGTAAAACCATTTGTACTAAAATAAATAATAAACACAATCAAGATCTTTATGTACCACAATCGACTTTTTATTTGTGTAAACCCTGCCCTGTCAAGAGCAATAGATTAAATTAAATAAAAATAAATAAAATTGACCATAAGGAAACACAATTGATATCCATTTGATGGGAAAAATAATAATATTTCTCATTATTCTCTACACGAGAGTAGTTCACAGTCTAGATAACCTTAGCACAAACAAACAAACCTTAACTATGAGGCAATAAGCAAGTTCCATTAATGGAACAAAAAACCAAATGTATTCCAATAGATGAAACAAAATAACAGCCTTCCCAAGTTATGCCAACAAAAGTCAAATACCAAAACTGAGAAAAACAGACTCCAGGGTACTGCTTAGGCTACCATATTTTCTTTTTAAGGTGAGCCTATCTTACTTAATTCTCAAGCATAAATGGCAAGTTTTTCTTGATAAATATGAGCATCTCTGCATTTTTGGAGGTTAACCTATTCCTTTTCTCATCCACAACATGTGCTGCGGTGCTGAATAGTCTTTCGGAATCCACACTGGTGCACAGTGTGCACAAGTAGGCTCGTGCCACTTCTGCAAGTGCGGGGAACCGCTCCTTATTAGCCTGCCAGTAAGCAAGTGGCTGTCCACTATGTGGTGTCAGGGGCTCAGAGAGGTAGAGGTTTATCTGTGAGGTGAGTGGAGACTCCTCAGCTCTCAGTTCCTCATTTTCATCTACTAGTGGTGACTTAGACCCACACGCCTCCAAGCTGATGGGTTGTTCAGTGGTGTGGCCTGGAAGGGCAGCCACAACATCCCGAAGCACATCACGCAGGTGTGGCTTGAGATGGTCAGGGAAGTATCGGTCTTTGTATCTTTAAATTGAGAAAAAAAAATCTGAATTTAATTGCATGTTCTGTAGGCTACACAGATCTTCATGGCTAAACACTTATAACTGCACATCTGAACTGCCACATGGCAAGTAACAACAGACAAAATGTAGAAGAGTGGCAGTGTGTACATTGATTTATTTATCTTTAACCATGAGATCAATCACACATATTCCCCTGGGAACCTTACAGATGCTAAACATGAACCATCTCATTTAATGTAACCTCTGTGAGACTGTAATGAATTTAGATGATTTAGGCTAAGTAAAATAAGTTTGTCTCACCTTGGATCCATGATGGTTGCAACTACATAGAGGTTTTCAGATCCAATGTCAGCAAATCGTCTTCGGACTGCTTCCAGCAATGTTGTTTTTGAAGTTTTCACTCCGTGGTCAGAATCAGCTGTTTTTTCCAGGAGACGTGTGAGGGCTTTAATGGACGGAATAACGTCAGCAGCTGTTGCAGATGATGAGCTGATCTGTTGCGTGAGCTCCTCGAATGGGGCGAGGAGGGAGGTCATATTCTCGATTAGTTTCCACTGGTTACTAGTAAATGAACACGGCAATTCATAATCAGCGGCATAGGCAGAAAGAGACAGTTTCTGTTCCAAGAGACTCTGGAGCATGTACAAGCTGCTGTTCCATCTTGTTGGGACATCCTGTTGAAGTCTTTTGGTTGTCTGGCCGAGTTGCTTCTGAATATCATGAAGACGGGAGTACGCTAACTGGGAATGTTTAAAATGCCCGACGATGCGTCTCCCTGAACTGATAATATCCGAAATACTTCGCTGTGACAGTACTCCCTCAGAGACAACAAGCTGTAGCGTATGTGCCATACATGGTAAGCTGGGCAAAGCTGCGTCTCTCATGGCTTTTTCCATGTTCCGTTCGTTGTCCCTTAAAACAGCACGGACTTTCTCTCTTGGGATGCTCCAGGACTCAAACATACGCCCGAAGACTCCTGCTAAAGCTTCGGCTGTGTGAGACCCCGTGAATTCTTGGCAGTGCAGTACGAGGTTGTGTCGCTGAAAGTTCGGGTCGATGAAATGCGCTGTTAAACTTAACATCGACATATGACTGATTTGACATTGTCTTTCAAAAGTCTGTCGATGTGTGTGTAAACGGTCTCGTAAAGATGAAGGAGACATACATCCGTCAGGTATTTACGTCCGGGGGGGCATAGCGTGGCTCCAGGAATGATATCAATCGGCGGAACCCCGTGTCTTCCACCACAGAAAGAGGCTGCTCGTCAAGTCCAATAAATTCCATGAGCTTTGTTGTAATATCCCTCCACCTTTTACTGTCCCTGCTGTAAGGCTCCAGACGTCTAAACGTTTCACTGACAGTGGGCTGAGTGAAGGCGGCCGTCTTTTTTTTTGTCCGGGCTTGTTCCTCATACTCGCCGTATTCTGTTGTGTGGCGCGTTCTCAAATGTCGGGTGAGGTTAGTTGTATTAAATTGTCGTTGTTGTTGACCACCTCTTGGTATTTCGGCGTCGCATATCTTGCAAACAGCGAGTTTTACATCTTTTTCGGAAACTGTCGGCCGATAACGATCTGCGGCCGATCGATCGGAGCATCCCTAATAAATAGAACCGAAAATGTGATCAGGCTATAATGCAAGTCCTACAACTAGATATAAAGACATCAATTAAACAATCAGACAAAAGGAATAATGATCCAATGTTACATATTTGTTCATGGCAAACCTTTAGGATTATTAATTATTTGAGGGGGAAATTAGAGTCAGGTTTTTCCATTAATGCGATGACAATAAAGTGTGAGTCTTGGAGGCCTTGCCATATTTAAAGTCTGTGTAAAGTAAGAATAAATATGTATTCTGAGTTTGACATACCACAGAAAAGTGTGTTGTTAACCACCCTGCCAAATTTGAATGATCAAAAAAATTGCCAAATATATGAAATTAGGCGTCAAAGTTGTGTAAAAATCAACCTTTTTCTCTACTCCCAAACGCTGTGGGAGTGCCCACTGAGTTCGCTGAAACCCCGCCCCCTTCCAATCAAAGTCACCACCTCTACCAGAAACATGGACGCTAGGTCTGAGAGCTTTCTGCTTGACACTGCCCGATTTCCGGAGCTGCCCGATTTGCTGTACGGACCACTTCGACAAACTTCATTCCGTCTCTGCCCGATTTCTACTTTTGTTGTGATTCCTATACATATATACTATATATTAGTCTCTTAATTAGAATACAACCAGAAAATAGGTTAAAGTGGTGTAAAGTATAAAGATAAGATAAAACTTTTATTGATCCCACAGTGGGGAAAATTCACCACTACAGCAGCTCAAAAAGATAGATATGAGAAAAAAACTAAACAAATGTATACCACAATAAAAATTAAAACTAAAAAAGGACCTTAAACTGCAGTTATAACATATAGTAGGCTATATACAATTAAAATTAAAAACTAAAAGGAAGAAAAGGACCTTCTTTGCACTAGAGCATAGCAGGGACTTTAAATAATAATATTTAATAATTGGTGGTACTGTGTATATATATAAACGATTCACAACAAAGCTATTAAAATGGAGGTTTTAATATATGTATTGAAGTGTCCAAAAGCACGCGAACGGGCAGTATGGAAATCGGGCAGAGACGAAATGAAGTTTGTCCAAGAGGAGTTACCATACAAGATGCCGGCTTGTTCGCGCATGCGCTGACGGTCCGTACAGCAAATCGGGCAGCTCCGGAAATCGGGCAGTGACACTGCTGCTAACTCAGCTGCTAGCTCGGCGGCTAACTCGGCCGCTAGCTCGGCGGCTGACTTGGCGGCTAGCTCGGCGGTTAACTCAGCTCACTGGCTAACTGTAGACTGTAGTAATAGTGCTATGCTATTTTTATCTTGAGCCTGGAGGAATAGTTCAGGGCTTCTGCCCTTTTCTATTCATTGAAGGTGGAGCTTGGTGGGCGGCAGGAGGGGCAGGACTCTGGCAGAGGGAGGGCGCATGTGGGCCAAGGCAGGAAGAAAAAGAGAAAAGAGGAAGAGAGATAGATGAAAGTTAAAAGGACAGAAGGATGAAAATTTAAGGAGAAGTAAGGAAAGGTTAAGGAAAAGAAAAAAATGGAAGAAACAAACAAAAACAAAACTAAATAAATAAATAAAATAAAATTATTTTTTGTCTTTTTTCATTTTGATTTACTTGTGGGTTAATGTGGGTGTGTGTTTTGTTTGTGTGTTCAGTGTTCAGTAGGGAGGGGGGGTCATGGGATCATGAAGGGTTTAGGGTGGTAGGTGGTTTTGTAGCTGGATGATATATGACAGTGGGGTGTTGGTTGTGAGCTCGGCCTCCTTGATAGTCTTCCGTAGGGCAGGGTTGGTTGTAGCGGTCTTCAGATATTTGAGAGCTATGGTTTGATGACGTTGTCTTATGGACTGAATGCCTGTAATTGTTTGTATGTAATGGTTGCTGATGAAAAAGGGGAGTCTGTGAGCAAGTTTCAGTGCTTTGTTTTGAATGGTTTGTAGTCGCTGTCGTTGGTTGTCAGAAATGATGATCCATGCGGGAACGGAGTACTCGAATAGTGGTCTGATGTATGCCATGTATACTTTGATAACTGTTGAGGGTGAGGCGCCATGTTTTCCACAGAGGGCTTTGAGGTGGTTGAGTCTATTGTTTGCTTTTTGTTCCAGTTTGTCAATATGTTTTGTCCAGGTCATGTTGTATTGAAAGGTCACTCCGAGGAAAGTTGCTTCTTTACTGAGGGGGATTTGTTGATTATAAAGTGACAGATTCAGATTCGGTTGCAGGCGTTGATTTTTGGTAAAGAGGATGCATTGTGTCTTGGCAGGGTTTAGTTTGATTCTCCAGAGGTTTGACCAATTTTCTATTTCAGTTATGCATGTTTTAAGTTTTTTGGCTGCAAGTTGTGGACTTTTGGAGCTGGACCAGTAGCAGAGATCGTCGGCGAACTGAGAGACTTTGGCTATGGTGACCGGTGGGTAGTATATGTCAGAAATATAAAGGAGAAAGAGGAGGGGACTAAGGACTGCACCTTGGGGGACTCCTGCTTGGGGGGTAAAGGGTGATGAGATGGACGAGGCAACTTTAACTTTGATTTGTCGGTTATTGAGGAAACTTGAGATGATGGACTGGGTAGGTTGTGGAAGTTTGAGGTTGGAGTCTAGTGTTCTGTATATGAGTCCGTTGTGCCATACTTTGTCGAATGCTTTTTCTATGTCGAAGAATATTGCCAGGGTTATTTCTTTTTTGTTGAAATTTCTGTGGATGTCTTCTGATAAGCGGAGGATGTTGTCTGTGGTGGCTCTTCCTTTTCTGAAACCAGCTTGGTGGATTGCAATGAGACCCATTGATTCAATGTGATTCCGTAGTCGTGAAGTGAGTATGCGTTCAAACAGTTTTCCAATGTGGCTGAGGAGGCTTATGGGTCGGTAGCTGGTGGCGTTGTGGGGATCTTTTCCTGGTTTGTGAATCATAGTGACGAGTGCAGTTTTCCAGGGGGAAGGGAAGTGGCCAGTGGTGAGACAAGTGGTAAAGAGCTGTCCAAGGTGTTGAAGGTAGATTATCGGTGCTTGTTTTATTAAAACTGTGTCGACTGTGTCTTCTCCTGGTGCTTTATTTTTCATTTTCTTTAAGTGCAATTGAATTTCTTGGGTGATGACAGGCTCTGTGAGGGGGTGGAGCTTTGTGTTCAGGTTAGTTGTATATGTCTGTGAGGTCTTGTGTTTTGTTATTTCTTTGTCCACTAAGTCTTTCCATATGTTGTCAAAATTGGGGTCGTTTGGACATGTGTGGGTATTTTCAAGGTGTTTGCGGAAGAGTGTGGCTTTTTCTTTATTTTCGGTGATGGTTATGCCAGATGATTTCAGCAGAGGGATAGTGTTGTTTTGTGGATCTCCATTTATGGTCTTGATTTTCTGCCAGAAGGTTCGGGGGTTTGTATCATGGTCCAGTTGCCTGTAGAAAGTTTTCCAGGTTTTTTGTTTATGAAGGACTAGTTGTGTTTTGATGGTGGTTTGGAGTTTGTTTATTTCTGTCTTGATGTTAGGTGATCTGAACCGGATGTAGTTTCTTCGCAGTTTCCTTTTCTGTCTGATCAATTGGAGGATATAAGGGGGTAGTGACTGTATTGTGGTCTGGTTGGTAGTTTGCGGTATTGTTTCTTCTCTTGCTTGGGTGAGGAGTTGACTGAGCAGGGTGGCTTGATTATCCAGATCGTCGGGTGTGGTAGTGAGAATGGTGGGGGTGTCTTTTAGTTTTATTTCAATGTGCGTTTTGTAGGTTTTCCAGTCTGCTTTTCTGTATTGATATCTCTTGCGTGCAATAACTTGAAGGTGGAAAGAAAATGTGGTGAAAACTGGTAGATGGTCACTGCTGAGATGGTTTGTGGTGTAGAATTGGTGAAGTTTTGAAGCCAGGTCGGGGGTGCAGAGAATTAGGTCCAGGATGTCCGCTGTACCTGTTGCGGGGGAGATGTAGGTGGGTTCATTGGTATTAATGACCGATAAGTTATTGTTATTGAGAATCTGTTGGAGTGCTGTGCCGCTAGAGTTGGTTTTATTGCAGTAGAAGTTGATGTGCTTTGCATTGAAGTCTCCCATGATGAGGGAGCAGTTGGTGTTGGAGGCAGCAGTGAACAGGTCAGCTGAGGGTTTTATTCCAGGGGGGCAGTAGACACTAGTGATTGTGATGAAGTGGTGGGAGTGGATTTTGGCTTTAATTGTGACATATTCGTTCCCTTTGAGTTGTTCTGATGAGAGGTCATGATCCATTTGACTGTATTCAATGTTTTTTCGGATTAAAATTGCTACTCCTCCTCCATGTCCTGTCTGTCGTTCTTTCCTGATGATGTTGTATCCGGGGATTTGAATCCGTGAGGTTTTTGATAAAAGTGTTTCATTTATGGAGGCTATGGAGATATCTTTTTCTTTGAGTAGTTGGATAAGTTCTTGTTTATTTGCTCGTATTCCTCTGATGTTTATGTGTAGAAAAGTGGTGAAAGCCATTATGGGGATTTGTAAACAGAAGGTCAGGTGTTTGCTCCAGATTACTATATTTGGCTGTAGTAATAGTACTGTGCGCTGAATTTATTTATACCTCTACAGCAGCAGGGGCGGGTTTATGCTAATCACAGCCGCGTTACGTAACGCGGCAGTGATTTTAAGACCCGCCCATTAAATCCAGACACAGAAATCTTGAAAAACAGTTTGTTACTGATACTTACCAGGCTGGAAAGGGTTACAAAACCATTTCTAAAGAGTTTGGAATCTACCACTCAACTGTCAGGAAGATCATGTATAAATAGAAGACATCTACAGTAACACTATTGTTAACTTCCCTGGAAGTGGTCAAACAACAAATAGCACACCAAGAGCAAGGAGTCTACTACTCCGAGAGGTCGAAAAGGACACCAGGGTAAAGTCAAGTCCACCATTATGAGAACATTGAATATCAATGGTGTGCATGGTAGAGTTGCAAGGGAAAAAGCCACTTTCTCCAAAAAGAACATTGCTTCCATGTATGGTTTGCTCAATACCATGCAGATAATAACCCAGAAGGTGCCTGGAAAAATGTTTTGTGGAGGGATGAGACCAAAATTGAACGTTTTGCCTTAAATAAGACGTGCTTTTTGTTGTTTTTTGTCCTTTTGGCGATGACCAAACACTGCATTCCCACATAATAACCTTATCCCATCTATGAAACATGGCTGACGTCCCAGAGGGCCTTACCTAAACACTAACACTGGTAAACAAGAATGTCTTCTGTCAACGCTCATCACTCTTTGTTTTTCTTCCCATGTGTTGTGTTGTTGTACTACGTCACTCATTTCTAGCCCTCCAACCTTTTTGACAAGCAGAGAGAGATTGTTATTTGGAGGCCATCAGCCATCCTAATTTGGTTTAGTGAGACTGATGGAGCATAATTTGGTGTGTTCTTACGGTGAGGGGAGGGAGGGAGTCAAATAATTGTGATTGGAAGTGAGACATCATATACAGACAAGGAAGTTCTAATCACGCAGACCCACAGCGTTCAAAATCAAACCGGAGTATTTCACCCCATTATAGACATCCTGCCGTAACCCATGAAATGCAGAAATGAGAATATAACAGGACTGAGACAGGTGAGAGAAATAACAGTGGGAAATGTAACAGGAGATAAAAAGAGCAGAACAAGTGAGAAAGGTGTAGGAGAATGTAGCAGAATCTGTGACAGTGAAAGGAAATATGTTGGAAATGGGTTTTTTGTTGGGCTGTCAGATGGTTTATTGGGTTTATTCAAAGACCGGATTGCGGTTGGAAATGCCAGTCTGTACCGTTTAATATATTCGCAGACACCTGGGATTAGTTACACATGTTAAAAAGGCTTCAGACAATCTCAAAACAAAGTTAGAACCTCAACATGTAAGCATTACTCCAACTTCTTTTGGAGCTGTGTAAGGAAACTTTGGAAGACTTTTGGAGATTACTGATAGAAGTTTAAGATCTCAGAAGTTATGTTTTCGTGAACAAACTGGAAAAATATGCAAGTTTACAAATCAAAGCATTTTCACGTCTCTTTTTCCAACTTTTCAGAACACTTTGGAGCTTCATCATTCATCAGCATCTAAACAGCGAGACTACAAAGACACCTTTACTCTCTGTTACTGCTGGCGAACAAAAAAAAAGAAGCTGCATTTACATTGCAAATGTTGTGATCGTATTCTCCGAACAGGGCTGTCCACATTCTGAGCTGTCAGCATGCAGTTTCAGCTTGCATCTGAGCGTTCGCTGCTGCTCATTCTTATGCAAAGAAAAACTGGTTGTTGCTTAAGAGTGCTTTTAAGTACCAGTGTGTTTAAATTAGAGATAAAGTGACTAATTAATTTCACTATTAAGCGCACTTTGTGCATCTGTAAAATCTCAGCTATGCCAGGTGTTTCTGTTCTCAATCTCTCAAAAAAGTGACGTATTAGACTCCGTATTTTTTCTATGGACAAAGGTTATACTGTGAGGAAAATTAAACAAAACTGTCCATAGGCTCAACCACCAGACTGCAGGTGGAAGTTCTGCAGCAGAACCAAAACAAACCTGCAACAAGTTCAGGCATGCAAAGTTAAACATGCTGTCACGAGAGCGACTCCCCCTTATTTATGTTTGAGGGGGGCTACATTAGCTAAAGGAGAGGAGTTGTGTGTTCTGGCAATGACTGAGAGACCCAACATTGAAGCGTTGTATTCACCAAACGCCTTAAAGGAGCAGTGTTTAGGATTTAGGATCTAGTGGTGAGGTTGCAGTATGCAACTAACTTAAAATCCCCCCTTTCAAGCGTGTAAGAGAGCCTAAGGTGGCCACGAAAAAACACAAAAGGCCCTCTCTAGAGCAAGTGTTAGCTTTGTCCATTCTAGGCTACTGTAGACACATGGCAGTGCATTAGGGGAGCTCCGTGGAAGAGGACCTGCTCCCTATGTAGATTTAAAGGGCACATTCTAAGGTAGCCAAAATACTATGATTTCATTTTCATGGGATTATACACCAATGAAAACATACTTATGAATGTTATATTCCATTTCTGCCAATATATCTTCCTTCTGCTGTCATCTACAATCAACAAAGTAGGGTTAGGGTTAAGAGTTGAGCTTACAGTGTGACGTAAACCAACAGCAACAAAGCAAGATAAGAGCATTGCATCATTCATAAAGTAACACTCGCCACAATGACCCCCAAGGGTTTCAATGCAACCATTTACATTCTCTTGCTTCCTCCTTTCTGTGTTGAGAAAATACTGGTATGGTGGTTAACATTAGGATCTTGTAGACTTCCAGCACTATAGCTTGGGATCTAATTAATAGCAACTGCATATCTTCCTTTCATTCAGTGTTATTTTTTTGATAATAAAAACACTTCAGTTTAAAGAGGGTTAAATTGAGGGTTGTAGGTACTTGAAGATGTATCACCTCTCATCCAAGGGGCTTCTTCGGTTCTAACTGCCTGGCGAGGAGGCCCAGGGGTTTAACTTCCGTGGGGTTGTCATCAAGGTCACTGATACCACTTAGTTCGTTAGTGCTCCAGTTGTAATGACAGTTGTTAGAGTCGCTGGAGTCACCTGAGGCCTGGAGTAAACCGCAGTTGTTACAGTTGTCACACAAGGCCAAAACTTTGAATGGTTGTTAAGTCTCCTGGAAAGGGAAGAAAGGACGGCATTGTAGGTGGGGGATAAGTGGTGTCATAGACCTCCTCCTGTGTTGAGAGATGGCTTCTCTACTGTGACACAGATATCCTTTTTCACTTCTCTTTCAAACCATCTGTCCTCCCAATTCAAAATATGTATGTCGTTGTCCTCGAAAGAGTGTCCTTAAATGCTGGACAGAGAATCTTCATGAGCACTTATTACCTGTATTAGTAATATTTTCACCCATGGAGATCAATAAAGTTAATCTTAATCCTATATCAATGATAATAATTAAAAATACCATAATTTCATTTCTAATATTTCAGTATTAGAAATCAACCAAAGTCACTACTGCAATGTTCAATTTAAATTCATTTTGACATGTATTATTTATTTTCATTTGACTTATTCACTTTCAGTCTAAGACCTCTGGTACTGCTGCACATCAACCCTCTGTTACAGAATCCTTGGTGAAGTGCGTCTCATGTTCCCTCTTCAAAACAAAACATGCTCATGTGATTTCATCTATCTGTAGTGCTGTGAAATAAATGCATGCATAATAATCATGAAACTGTGATTTTCCCCCAGACTAAAATAATAACATCAAAATCTATGATCGTTGCATCCTTAGTTTGAAGATGACACGTTTCATCAGCAGTTATCTGGCAGGTTTTGTATGGATAAGTCTTTCAGACTTCCACATGTTTAAAAAAAACAACGTTCTTAATCTAGAGAAGTTTTGCTTGGCCCACGGTCTATTTCAGAAACACACCGCTTTATGTTGATACAGTTGAACTGTCCAATCATTTTCTCTTTTTTCTCTCCTGCCGCTGGTGTTGTGGAAGGTGATTTTTTTCTTTTTATGAACCACATTTCCTCACTGGTATGTTAAAACAAAAAACTTTGCCCAGACTGGATAAAAACACACTCAAAAAAGATTTTCTGACCATAAGTCACATTTTATAATCTTGTTTCTCCTTGAAAGGAATAGAGACCTGAAAATCTACTTATTGAGCGTAAAATACTGAGCAGTCTGACAAGTGGCTTTAAAAAGTTTGTAGATCGCTTGTCAGCTTGGCTTCACCAATAATAAAAGCACAATTTGGGTATCAAAATGTCGTGATTTGAAGTGAACATGATGTGAAGTGACATATATCACGTGCATTATTTATTTGGTTTGGGTTGATGATGTTACATTCAGGAAACCTTGGATCACAAAGCGAGCTCAACTTGCTTTGTTCAATGACTGGCTGCTTCCCTGAGTTTAACATTGGTGATTCTGGATAACTTATATCCCCACGCTGGCTCTGTTAACTCTGTTTTTTTCCAGCTATCAGTACGTTCATGTGAAAGAGGCATGGTTTCTAAATTACAAGTGACACCATCCAAACCAATGAGTGAAGTATTTATTATGACGAAAATTATACCTGTGGGGAAGTTTGGTTGCTACAATAGTAAAAAAGTGATATTCAGCAAGATGAAACACATAATGACACAACTTGAATACAGTAGGAAGCTGTAGAAACATTGGAAAAACATCCAGATATTACGAGGCTAAAGCATGCTTGACATTTTACACATGCTCAGCAGTGTAAAGTGAGTATTTGGACTTATTTATTCCTTGCTGGACAAACTGCTATGAAAATGTGAAACGCTTTTAATTCTGTTTTTGCTGCCAAATCAGAGACAAAAGGAATAAAAGCACAAACAGAACGTGATCAAAATGTTACATTTATAATTTACTGGGAGCTAATTACCGGCGTGTGGATATTTTTTATTCCCAACATAGGACGAGTATATTTTCTATTTCCAATTATCATCACAAAGTCGTCTCATGGTATTTTGAGCTGCAGTGATGGAATAAGACTGTAAAAGCTATCAACACTCAGGAATCCTGTCGGGAATAAAAGGAACTTGGCGCAATTAAATGTTGGTTTTAAACCCAAACAGGACACGTGGAAAGTCTGGGACAGGATTCTATACGGATCTATTAAAACATCTATTGCTCTCTATTACTTATCAATTTATTGTCAACTCAGTACTTCCTCCTTTCCTGTGGGAGTGATGACTCAATTTTTCCAAGTGATGTGATTGGTCAATGGCCAGGCTGTTGGCAGGTTTCGATGCTAACCTGTTTCATAGACTTCTATGAGCATAGACTTCTGTGTTTTTTTTATGAAAGCAAATAAGCGTTTACTTTTTTACCTTATTTGTATATGCAAACCGATAGCAGGTATTGTAGACATGAAGATATAGAATGACGAAATTTAAAAGATGTGTCTGACTACTGCAAGGTTGGATATGTATTGTTATTGAGAGTAGAGTGCTGATACCTTCCTTCTTCTGATGAATGAGCTTTTGCAGTGTCAGAACAATAAATCAGGATTATATGAACATAAATCTTTGCTGTAGCTCAGTCCTGTAAACTTGTTCAGTAGGACTCTAATGAAATTCACTAAGCTGGTTTTCCATGTTATTGTTGGGAGTAACATTTAGAGGTTCTCTGGCTGGGAAGTCATTAGAACTGCATATAGCAAGGTCTGCATTTTAATAAGATGTTCCTAAAGACAGCACCAGAGTACTTTAGAAAAGGCAGGTGGAGGAAGCATTGGTATGCCAAAAACACTTGAATTGAGACTTACCAACTGATGACAGTAGATTATATAAGGGTGGATGCTCGCATGCTGGCAATTTATGTACAGTTCTACAGACATATATAACAGATACAGTTAAAAAAAACAAGACAAAGACTCTACTTTCTGGTGCTCCCACATCCCCATCTCAAACGTTTGCAGTTTGGCCAAATTCCTGTCAGTGGGACTGTGACATCAGCCAAAGGCAGCAATTTTAATTGGCTCTGAGTTGAAACCAAGACTTCAACCTCTCACCTGCCATTGGAACTGCAGTGAAAACCAATGCTGCAGTCTTAATTTGTTCATCAGCCGCTTACGAAATGATATTTATGGCTTTATTTTCTCCAAAATATTTAGCAAGAAGGGACCTCTTTGGAGGCATTTGGAGTTCTCCTTTACTCCTGCAGAGATCCTAGAAATGTCATAAGCAGATATAATTAATGACTTCATTTATTCGCATGAATAAAAGTCACACCACATATTTAAACAAAGAGGAATAATAATATCAAAGTTATATGCATGAGGTCGCATTCCTGTTCTATTGTGCAGTGTGCAATATAATGCATGGGGAATGTTTGTGCTGGAAGAAGCTGATCTTTTATAAATCTAATCTTAGTACTGATGTTGCTGCTGTGTTTTGACAACTGATTCCGCTCATTAGCACCAGAAATGAAATGTTCTTTTGCGCCTCATTAGATACATACTCTTCTGTTCAGGTTTGTGTTGCCGTGATTCCTACGTGTCTGTACGCTCGCCCGTGCTAAAAGGAGACAATATATTTTAGGCTGTGACCACATTTATCTCCTGCTAATGCGTGTCACAACATTGCTGCTGGTAACATGAAGAGCCACAGCTCAGAGTGCAAGGTGTTTGTCATCATTCTCACTGCCATACAACTATGCAATTATGTAGCCATAGTTTAGGTAGGTGACATTGAAAACGTAAATTAGAAAGTTATCCCTTTTAGATGTTTTTTTTATTTTCTACAGCTCACAGCTACAAGCCACTGATAACAACTGACAGAAAGTGGAAACACTTTCAAACAATACATGTTATGTCTTTAAATACTTCATTTATCTTCATTAACTGATCCAGAAAGAATACAACAGGCTTTTGGGGTAAGAGCTTTCTTTCTCAATGCTGAGGAATGAGGCTCAGCAGATATATTTGAGCAGTTGTTAGATGATTAATGGGAGAGGAAAGAAGAAAAAAACAAATTCAGATACACAAATGTGTTTTCAATTTCTGGACTTTTTCTCTAATCTTTGATTTTTGCTGAAATATTGGATCAATCGAACATTTATTGAAATGAAACCATGTGAGAAGTTTAGAAGGAAAAATCACTATTTGGTGGAGCTGTTAACAACTCATAGACATCTAAAAAAACTGAAGACGTCAAAAGACAAAATGGTTGGAAACCACTGGTTTCATCTTTAACAAAGTGTTGTTGTTTCTTCACCTGTTTTCTGTTCCTCTTCTGTTCCTGTAGGACATTTGGCAGCTTTGAGCCATTTGGTGATGAGGGTGAATTTCTTTCATTGTTCTCATTGTGTTCATTTTGTGTTGTGGTTTAGCCTTATTTTAGATAACTAGGTAATCTGTTTAATTGGCTTCACTTTATTTTTTTAGAAAGTAGTTTTCTTTTGGCATTATTGTGTCTGTGTTTATCTGTTCTAATTAAAAACCTCATTTCAGGTTTATCCAACTCCATTTACCTTGTTTTTATCTCCTTCCCTGGGTAACATCTGTTTTATTCAGGGACATAACAGTTGTATTTTAAAAGCTTGTTATATGATCTGTTGTGTCAAATCATCTTTAAAGTAATTTAAGCTGTCAAATAAATGTAGTGGAATAGAGACTATAATATTTAGTTTTTTGTTTTTTTTTAAATATAGCATTAAGTAGCATAAACTGTAAATACTCAAGTGTACAAGTACCTTGAAATTAGAACAATAGAAGTAACTGTACTTAGTCATTTGCCACAACTGGTATTACAACAGCTGCCTGATCTCTCCACTGTAGAAGCTGTTCAGTAAACAGCTGAGTTTAGCTTGAGAGTAGAAAATAAAGCATCAGATAACAGTGTTATTTCTTTAGCAAACATCTAGAGAAAGATCTAGATTTGGGTTTACCGTCGACATTAATCCTGGATCTTACTCCTTCTCACTGATATCAACAGGAAAGATAGCCGACTGAAAGTAACATTAATATAACATCTACAACACTTGATACAGGGGCTTACGTCTCTGATAATGTTTTCCTAGTTTGTCCAGTTGTTTCATTGCTGCTTCTTGTTTAATAAGAACAGATAACATCAGATAACATTACTGACAAAGACCGAATGTTACTGAATGAAAGATGCTTCGTAATGGTTTCATTATAGTTTTCAAAGAGAAATGTTAAACACAAGGTTAAACCCCATGTGTTATCTTTGTAGCCATCATTGCCCCGAAGTGTATATTTTAACAGGCAAACCTCAGTTACAGTGTAGTTTCAGAGGCTATACCTCAACCCCTTTAGAACACAGCTAATGTTAAAGCTTTCATTTCACTCAAAGCTACAAAATTCAAGTTCTGGAAAACAAGCTGGAGCTGGCATGAGACTCAAAGACTAACTCTACTTCTCCCTTTCCCCACTCTCACTGCTCATTTGTACTCTGCCCAAATCTTCACCTGTGTCCATGTGTTTGCGCACAACCGATATATTGATTTCTCCTCCGCAGACTGGAGGTTTTCGTTTCGAGCTCGCTAGCCTGTGAATAAGCCATAGTGACGTCTTCCAGTGGCTTACGCTAGCTCGGTGTGAGGGGAGACGTTGATCCTTTTGTGAGCCTGTGTTCACTCCCACCCCTCACTTTGGCCTTCTCTGTAAAACTTGAGATGGGAACGTCTCTATACTGCTGCCAGGTCACAGAACCTTTGACAACACTTTTCAACATTAAGACTTGCTTTGGAGCGTATTTTAAATAAAAAAACATTCGAAAAACTCCTATTTAGATCTATTTTTGTATTATGTAGTAAGAAGGGCTGGGTATCGTTTAAAAAATTACGATATCAGTACCAATCCAAGTACCCTTAAAGTGATACCGATACCAATTGAATGACTTCTTTACATACCATTCATATAAATAGAAGCATTGAATTGCATAAAATGACACTACAGACAGGTTGTATCTACTGTGGCAGTGGGCCAATCTCATGTCACACTAAATTGAAGAATGTTTGCATTGATTGGCTGTGAACAAGTCTATACAAATAGTCATATTTTCTAGCTCTGGGTGCAAAAAAGGTTGATTGCAGGTATCGTTTGACGGGAGACGTTTCGATACTACTTGGTATCAATATATTTCGGTCAATACCACAAAGGTATTGAGAATGTATACCCAGCCCTAGTAGTAAGGTTAGAGAGTAACCAGGCTACATTAGTTATTTTAATGATAAATCAGTCTTGAACATTTTTCATCTATGAGCTGCACAATAAACACCATTAACCTTTTACTTACCCAATATGTCAATGAAGAGATCAGCTCGGTCTCACCAGGTCAGAAAACTGCCCACTGCCTCTTTTTTTTCCCCCTCCAACAATCAAACCACCACTAATGTGTGTGCTTAAAAATCCAAGCTCAGTTTAATGACTTGTTTTTTTTATATATATATTTATATATTATTCCTACAAATACATGGTTTTCAGCACTTTGAAAAAATGTTCACTTTCCTCAGTAAACCAAGAAAGCTAGAAATATCCTACAGTGAAAAAAAAGACAAAGACAAACCATTTTGACAAAAAAAACCCAACAAAAACAAAACAAAGAATGTCACAAAAAAGACATGAAAATAACAATAAAATGAAATAAAAAAAACAACATCCTGTACAAACACTATGGCCCAATAATTTAAGAAAATAGTGTCTCTAAAACGTTCATATTGCTTTGTTCTTCCACTGACCGGGCAAAGTCAACCCTGTGTGACACCAGGCAGTTCAAGTGGCGACAGCGGGTGGCGCCAAAATCCCAGTTGCTGATGTCACACCACGGATGATGGGGTCAAGCTGCAGCCAGTGGCATGCAGGCATAGCAGAAGAGAGACAGTCATGTTTGTGTTGTTGTTTGGTCTCTTCTCTTGTTGTTTTGGCAGTAACAATACAAAGACAAGGGGTGGTCACACTACTACAGTACTGCACTCCTTATGAAACCAAGGATGGTTTTACTGTTTGTTGTAGTTTTACCATTATTACTCTCTACAGCATTATTACTAGAACTATCACCATCACAGATACACCGAGTGCATCGTGTGTTTGTGTGTGTAGAGGCTTGTTGTTTGTCCAGCTGTGTGCGTGTGTGTATCTGTGTGTTTGAGTATCAGTGTTCAGTGCTCAGAGCTTGTCTTCTCAAAGGAGAAACTGGGAAGAGTCAGTAGCTTGGGGTTGGTGTTGGGGTTTGGCGAGCCGCCGTCCTGTCCTGAACCTTCGCCAACACCCAGGTCAAAGGAGTCCTTGGAGTCACTGGAGGGCGCCCTCCTCCTCAGGCAGGTGTCCCGGCTTGGTAGAGGAGGTGGCATACCTAACCCCCCTAGCCCCATGCCCCCGAGTCCGGGGTAGAGGCCAGACTGGGGCTCCGGTCCGTCGGGAGGGTCCACAGAAATGCAGGGTGGACTCATCTTCTTCTTGCGTCGGGGTGAGGGCAGCGAGGTCTGAGTGGAGGTCTGGCTGTGGATCTGCAGGCTGTCGGCCCGCGACACGAAACCGGAAGAGGTGGAGGTGGTGCTCCGCTGGGGGCTGGACTCCACTGAGGAGCACACCTCCACAGAGTGGCGCCGCGGGTCGTCCAACCAGGAGTAAGGGCGCGGGCGGGGCAGGAGGGTGCTGTGGCTCTGCGTGTCGGCGCTGTGGAACCTCTTCAGCTGCCTCAAACATGGACTCCGGCTTTCCTGGCAGCCTGCGTAGATGCTGTAACCCTCGTTTCCGCCGTCGCAGCTGTCGTCCCCCATCGTCATTGTCATGTCGTTGCTGCCAGCCAACCCTGCGCGGGTAATGAGGGATACTTCCTGATCCGCCGAGGCCTCCTCCTGGTGGTGCGACGTGACTGGTAAGAGCGGAGGAGGCGAGGAAGGTGAGTAGGAGACGAGGCAGTGCTGGGTGTGCACGCTGCTGGGCCGCGAGGGAGTAGGGGAGGCGCCCGGTGTGGCGGGGACCAGGCAGAGAGCAGGCTGCTGATGATGATGGGAGCAGGGTGAGGGAGAGTTGCTGGAGGAAGAGGAGGAGGAGGGGGACGGAGGGAGGCCTAGAGAGGCCACATTCACAAGTCCTTCACTGCTCTCCCCACCATCTGAACACAGGGCCTCTTGAGAATCAGTAGACACTGCAACCTGGAAGACGGGGGCATGGAGGGGAGAGGGCGGGATGAAAAATTTAGGAGGGAAGGGGCCGAGGAGGAGGATGGAAGTAAATGTGTAATTAGAGGAGGAGGAGAGAGGGATATTGGAGGAGACCCAGGGTACAGGGGGATCAGAGGAGATGAGAGGGGGAGACCAGTTAGTGTGAGGTGATGAAGATGAGAAGCAGCGGTTTGGGTCAAAGTTCACAGTCGGGCCAGCACATTCCCAGAATCCTCTCTAGTTCTCATTGGAGGCAGAGAGGGTTGAACTGACATCCTGCCATGAATTACAACAGAACTATAGATGTGACTCATTGCTCAATGGAAGAATGAAGAGATTTGTCAAGAGAGAGTTGGGCAAACAACTGACTCTTGATATTATAGAGTGTATTGCTTCTGTTAAGGTAAAGCCATTATTTTATAGTCATGTCTGATAATAAGGTTAAATAACTAAACTACTTGTTCTAAAACTCCACTGAAACACTTTTTCCTCCCATATTTTGTGTGTATTTTAAGGACTATGGGTCTCATGACATAATAGCATTGTTTCAGTGAACCTTTCACCTCCCTGGTTTGAAATTTAAATGTAATTTGCTATTTTAGACACAATATCTGTTTTTATCTCCTGAATGCAGCCTTGGGGTGTGCCCTCTGCTTTTTTTTTTTAATAGCAGAACTGAAGCGCTTAGCTGGTTGAGTGCCGGCTGACACAGTGAACTCTGAGCCAGACTACCTGACCCTCTAACCCTTGACCGTTCACACAAATGCCTGTAAAACCCTGCAGCAGTACAGTTCTCAGTAGATTTCGCAGCCAAATTCTCACTGGTGATTCCTTACCTTTGTACAAATCTACAGGGTGTGAGGTCAATGGTCAGAGGGTGAAAACAATACGCAACTACTATAGGAGAGGAAGGGTTAGTGAGCACAATGGTTGCTAAAACTCATAAAAATGTCCTCATGAACTCATGACTTGTTCTCACCCCTCATAGACCACAGACTGGGGAAAAGGAAATAAGTGTTACTTGAATGTAATTGTCTTGAATTAGGTCAATTATACTGAATCTGGAATCTATGGAGATGAGGACACAAGGCATTGATAAATGTTTGAAGTCATGGGTTCCCTTGCGTGAGCCTGAACGGTGTGACAACAGAGACACCTAGTGGCCAAATACATCACAGTCAGACCAGGCCAATCACCAGCCAAAGCAGTACAACACCAGATAACCAATGAGAAGAGTGCAGACTAGAACAACACTTGAAATTTTGATCATCTACAGATCGCCCAGTCAGATGGATTATGTACAACATCTACTGCAAACCAGGTTAACAGTAATGTACCTTTCAAACAATAACAATACAAAAGTCACAAGTGCTCTATCACCATGGTAGTGTGTGTACAAAATGGCCAAATGCATATGGACAGCACTTGCTGTTTTTTAGCAATCCCCTGAGTTGTATAGTTTGTAGTGTATTAAGTGCACTGTTTTTTAGGTTCATTTCTCACCTACGGTATCAGGCAAATTACATCTTCGTCTGGCATGAATACATTCTGACACCCAGCAACTGAATAATCCAGTAATGCAATTTTACACTTAGCTCCTGTTGCTCATAAAATAATATAGATGAGTTCATCAACTCAGGTAGAGCTACCTATTAGAGAGTTTTAGATGGGATGCTTTGTGGCTGATGGTTAGCAGTAGACAAACATCTGGGCGAATGAGTGACGAAAGGGGGGTTTTTTTAACAAAAGAAAAGAGGGAAGCCTGTGTGTGTTAGTCTGTCTGTCTCTTGGAAGATGAACATGAGGTCCAGTGTTTCTGAAAGGCGCAGCGGTAGCTAAAGTCTGCTGTTATTCGCTATTTCAGAAACAGGAGTATCTGTGTTTGAGCAGTAGCTCAGGGTCGGGCGGCTTTTGGGCCCAACTGAGCTGAGATCAGAGAATAACAGATACAATATGGAGAATGAGACAGCAGATCATTAGTAAAAAGGAAGGAATACCAGAAAGATGGAGAGAAAAAAGAAAGAAGAGAAGTGACACTGTTTAGAACATGCAACAAAAGCTGCAAAGCAGTGAAAGTGTTTCACAGCTTTACAGAAAGCGAAAGCTGTAAAGCTGTGGTTATCTCTGACTTTAAGGTCACTCTTATGGAAAAGAAATGTGAGATTCAAGTTGTACTGTTTTGAGAATAAAGTCAGAATTTTTCAACAAATAAGTCATATTGTGATTAAAGTTGGAATTTTACAATTAAAATGTTTATTACAGGATAAATACTGTGTGAATAAACATGCCATAAGACTGCTCAGGCTGTGTCAGAGGGCTTTAATCATTTTCCAATCAAAACACAACATGTGTTTTGGTCTCTTTGCTCTTTGGCACAGCTGTCTGTTGGAGTGCGGGGAAAAATATGAATGGGATCAATTATAATTGTTTCAATGCCCTTCTGTTTATTTGTATAACATCTTTTTAAAGATTGGATACACCCACCAGAAATGTTTTTTTTAATACTTGAATACTTGTTTTTATGTCTATGCTCGAGTTTATACTGTACGTAGTGGTGGAGAATGTATTTACATAAAAACATCAGACGATGGATGAAACAAACTGAAGGCTTTCATTTGTTGATCCTTCTGTACATGAGAGTGATTGTATTGAGCTATGTTATGAATGAAAATATTCATATTCTTGGAATAAATAAAATCGTTTAGTGTGGCCAAGGATTGGATTTTTTTTTGGAGTAGAGTAAAACGTGCCCTCTGGAACAAACACTACTTTTTGATGTTATAAAATTCTCAAAGTAAAATGTTTACATTAGTATTATATTACAACTTACTTCTTGAAAACTTATAATAGTGACTTTTCTTTTTTTCCCCCTCAAAATAATGACTTTATTCTCATAATCTTGAACCGTGTACTCTACCTCCCAAAAGGTGTACAGGTTTTTATTTGCACCAAACACAATAATTGTCTCTTTGTCTCTGCAAAAAAAAAAAGATTTGCAAAAACTACTTAGGTAGTGTTTGGTAGGCATAAAACCTTCTAGACCAACTGTCCTAAATGTCACACAGTTAAGAGACATAAAACAAAGCTGTCAACACATACAGTACAGATACAGAAAGGAGGACACTAAGAAGTGATCTTGGAGCAAAGTTAAAATCTTTGTGTCTATATGTGCAGTGTCACCTGTCTGCGGAGCGTGCGGCTCAGTGTATGTCTGCGTCTGGGAGGGGGAAGTCGTGGTATACTCTCCGAGTCCGAGTGGCTGTGGGGGCTGATGGGTTTGAAGAGGTCTGTGGGGACTGTCAGCTGCTGGGAAAACTCCTCCGGTTGAGAACGCACCGAGCTGCTGGAGCCTGAGCACAAACAAGCACAGCAGTCATATGACAGGTAAATAACCAATCCGGTGCGTGGGTTCTCAGAGGAAATGACCTGTGTCTTCCCTTGTCAACCTGCGCAACATGAAAGTCAAGGCCTCCCATTTCTTTGTCATACTAATGAGATGTCAGAGATTCTGCATCAAAACCACCTATTATGTAGCAATTGTGGTGTCTTAAAGACACCCTACAGTACCTGATTGGGCCCTGTGGGTGCCCAATATGTGCTGCGGCCCCTGTGTCTGTGCTAGAAGCTGTGCTGGGGCTGTGGCTGATTGCAGAGGAGGGAACATGTAGCTGTCATTGGGCAGGGAGTGTGTGCGTCCCACCGCAGGCTTCCTGACACTCAGCAGGTTTTCCTCCAGTGGCTCCCTGGGATCATGCTGCTCCGGCTGGGGGAAAGAGAGGAAATCAGTCAGTGTACATCCAGAGCCGGAAGGCATGGGCTTACAATTTAACTCAAACACTCTCACGCTCTTTCTGACACATTAACAGCTGATATATCTCTCAACCACACAATGAACAAAGAGGCAGTAGTCGTCAGCAAACAGAAAACAGACATTGGAGTTGACTGGCGCAGAGCTGCCACAGATCACAGAACCAAGACCTCGCTAAATTCAACTTTCCGAGAGCTTTCTTTTTTCTTTTTTGTTGAAGTGCAAGACACTCGTGTGACTGCATTAAACCCCCCAGTAACTGTACGTAAGCCGGCTCCGTGATTGTGTGTCAGCTGGGGCAGTGTCCTGCAGCCTGACCCATTACAGAACCAGTTCACATTCACCACAGAGCCACTGGAGCTCCAGCACACTTTTACAACCCCGTATAGCAAACACGTAACTCATATGACGACTCACAGAGGAGTGAAAACCACAACGCTGGAAGACAGAGGACGGTACAAACACAGAAGAAGACTAATAGGAAAGGACTCTCAGAAGAGACGTGGACTCACATGTAAAGCACATAGGAAAAAAAGACCAAAAATTGAGGAAAGGAAAAAAGATAGAGAAGGTAGAGATTACAGGGAAAGAAAAATAAGAGATAAGAAGAGAGGCAAAGGAGAGAAAACTGCAAACTGGCAGGTGAGGAGGCGCACTACTCTACTGGACTGGAAAGTAACAGACACCAGGCTGGAAAGGTGGAATGAGAAAGAGAAGAGAAAGTTGGAGAGCACATGGTTAGATTCACCAGGGTCTTTCAATGCCACTTGTTCTCCTCTACCTCTTTTTTTTTTTTTGCATTTGTCCCAGCACAATCCAATTAATAGCGATTTCATGTCATGTGTTGGTTGGAGTTCTCTGGCTGGAGAGAGCTTGTTTCTGAAGGGTTGGGGGTGATATACAGTATGAATCGATGCCTGGATGTGCAGCGTGAGCCAAGGTTACATTGACATTCTCTGGGGAAGACATGTGACTACGGGGAAGTGGCGTAATCATTAATGAGCCAAACTGGCTGTTAATTATACGCTGAGACCCGGTTGACATTCAATGAATTTTCAATTGAGAGAGAGAATGTCCTTTCCCACAATGGCAGATTAATGTATAGATTAATGCTAGAGAGGAAGCATACACAAGTCACAATGACGACATGTCCTGAAAAATAATGGACGTGGGGGCGATGAGGAACGCTACGATGTGAAGCAGGGTAGAGGTCCTTCCAACTAGTCCATTATTTTCTGTATCGGGACATCTTGAGGTGCCTTGTTTTTCTTATATCATTTTTCCAAAACTTAAAGGTACCTTGTGAAACTTTTAAAAACTAGTAATGCCATGGAGCAATATTTTTAACAAATGGGTATTTGTTTTGCTCTTGTAGGTTTCACACCATTTCGGGGATAGACAGTTGGTGGCACGGAAAGAAACAATAGAAAAGTTAAGAACAAAACTTCAAGCTAGCAAACATAGATGTATTTAATGTAGAAATTCAAACATTAAAATAATTTCTTTGCTTTTTTATGATGATGGAAATGCCACCTTTGTTAGACCTCAGGGTTGGTGAGAAACATTGAAGCTAAACTTTTGTTTAAAAGAAAATAACTTGGGTGTCTTTAAGCCATGTGATTCATTTGAAATATGCTATAAAAACATTTGTTCAACTCACAATGGCTTTATATAATGTGATTTTGCTGGGACAATAGGTTTAAATGAGCCACTTAGTCAATTTAGTATCCAGTTGTTTTCCCCTGCTAAGCTAAGCTACGCTACGCTAAGCTAAGGTGTGAGCGTAGAGGAGGGGGGCAGGTGGCTTTGGAAGCGCCCTGGGAAGGAAACACTACAAGATACTGCAGAGGAGAGGAGAAGGCAGAAGGAATGGAGAAAGGAAGAGAGGAACTGTCAGTACATTGCATTCCTGACTGGTTAGAAAGAGGGGGTTAAAATCGTCGGGGACCGAGTCTTCTGTCAGAGCTAGGGACCAGGATTTCTCAGAGGCCAGAGACAGAGCTTCCATCTCCGCTAGAGGGATCTATAGGCAGGAAGAGACAACGCCTGGTGAGCAGAGAAATCAAAACGCATACTCCATGCAACACACAAATATAAGGATGTTACACACAGGTAAGACCTATAGCTAGCAAAAAATACATGTCTGAAACAATATATACAAAAGTGGAATTTTCTAGTAGAACAAAACATCAAAGAAAACACACAAAAAGGAAAATTCACAGGCTTGGAACCAAATGAGAACTTTTCTCTCACCTTGAAACACAATCCTTTTAAAATACATTATAATTATTTTATTGCTGGGTTACGTGAAGCAATATTATAACAGGGGTAAACACACGCATCCACACACACACACTGATAATTCTCAATAAACCTTTCAACATGATGCAAATGAGATACTTTTAAAGTAGCAAACGATCAAACACAGAGGGGATACATACAGTATATTCTTTGTAATATAGCATCAACACAGAGCAGCCATTATGATACGTAATGTATATGCAGTCATTTCATAACTATGGGGCTGAATGTTAAACAGAGCACCTCTAATCGCCTGTACAACTAAATAAGCTGAATCCATTTTTTCGAATCCTAGAGCTCTGCTGAATTTGGCTTAAGTCTCAGAGTGTTTTGTAGCCTTCAGCGTTTTCGGCTTCTGTGAAAGGAGGCTGCTGTATATTTTGCTGTGTACCGGCTTAACAGGGAAAATGCTTTGTGACAGGCAAATGAGCCGTCTGCACAGAAGAGGGCAGGGAACGCAACTAAATGGAAAACATTTTTTTGCTAACGTATCATAAGGAGGGAGGTGGCCATAGGCGTCTAATAATGACATCTCGAGCCCATTTAAAGCTTTTAGGAGATGGGCTTTTGCAATGCTAATGTAATTGGTCCAAATTTGCCTTCAAATGAGTAAATGAGGCACCCAAATGCATTATTCAGTGACCCTGTGATCCATAGGGTATTGATTGAATCATTACACTGCAGGCGTGGGTGTAAGAGTGTGCTCTGCTTGGTTCAGGAACGCCTGAGGTTGGTTATGATGACGTTAATGTGACTGGTGGCAATGTGGCAATGTAGGTATCCAAATATATAAACATGCAGATGTGACACGTTCACAGAACAAACTCTAAAGCATTGTCACTGAGGCTGCTGAACCAGACCAAAAACCTGCCAAGCATGAATGAGTCTGAGTGAAGATGTGAGCGAAGGAATGAGATCATGGCTGAGGAGGGTTATGACGCACTGCACTGTGGTAGGCAACAGGGTCGGTTAGAAAGGGAAAAAATATTCATTGTGGAGGACTGCCAGTACAAAAATGGTAATGACTGCAGGGCTGCACAACATTTAGCTAACATCACATTGCATGCATTTTTATTCTTTTTTTAAACCAAATTATTGAAATTAAGGTCTACAGACGGTATGTCCTCAATTTCCTGCATAACTTTTTTTCTAGGTCAGGAATTCTGTGGGCTAAAAAACTTATCTCTAGGAAATTTACGCTAAAACTGAGTCACTCTATTTTCATTCAAACTAATAGTAAAAGCTGCTGATAGGGGTGAAATACTATCAACTGTTTTCAATAAAAATCTATTTCAAGAGTCAGCCAAGCTCATTTCCATACTTTCAGAGTACTCTACTTTATTCAAAGGGTCGTTTACCCAAATTATAAAAGAAGGAAAAAACTACATAAGATAAAGTCCTGTCTACTTGCCACAACTTCAAAGATTGATTCCTGTAATAAGTGTATTTTGCCCTTTTTACAGGCCTGAAGAGGTAAAACTACAGTATTTCACATTTATCACTCCAGTAATCAACTTGTGACACCCTATCAGGATCTCACTCCTTTAGGGACCATTGCTCTGGTGGTATCTACCCATCTAAATTGTCTTGGATTAATTTCTCCTGGTATCCGCCTGAGATTTCTTCCTCCACCTCGATGCAGATGAACAGTATCCAATTTGTGCTGCTCACAGCTTTGAAAAATGACATTTAAAACACGCTCTGCACAATTAGCGTTCCCACTGATCCTCTGGATAATCCACTGAACACGGTGTGGAAAGTCTGTAAATGTCATTTAATAATAACATTCAGTGCAGTGAACACCACATATAATATTCCATTTACCTCCATTATATTAAAGGTTTATTAAAACCTGCATGGCCAGATACCACAAGGTAAGAAAATATTTTTGGGAATTTGAGTGAACCAACCCTTTGGTATGACTTATTTTAATTAAGTCCTTGTATGGAATCACATTGAAAACAAGTAATACAACTGTCATTTGCATTATGTAAAGGAAAACAAGACTTTTTTGTTGTTTTTTAATAATCAACATTTGATTTTTTTCCCCCATGCAGCCCTACATGCTAGAGAGAAATAAGACCATTTGGATGTATGAAATGGACATGAGTCATCAGTGGTGTTATGGTTGGTTATTGACCTTCTTGTCTGTGCTGTGCTTTCTGGGCCTGGGGGGCAGCGCGTAGTAGTGGCAGATAGAGCCGGACAGGTTGTCCATCAAACTCAACTCCCCCTCCATCGAGCCCTGGATGACCAGGGAGACTGAGTCAAACATCGCTCTCCGCTGGACAAACTTGAATAATGCAGGGAGAAAAAATAGAGGAGAGAGAAGAAGAAGAAGAAGTAGACAAAGAAGAGGGCAGGGAAAAGGGCAGTAGAAGTTGTAGAAAAAGGAAAAGCCAGATTAAAAGTAAAGACAGTCAAATCCAGACAGAGATACGTGAATAAATGTGGAGAGAATGAATGGATCACAAAGGAAGGAAAGGAGGAAAAAAGACAATCCATCAGGTAGAAACAAACATATAGAAACAGAAACAAGACAGAAGGAGAAGTAAAATGTAATTGAATGAAGAAACAGCTACATGTGATGTATTTTCCTCATCTCTACACATATTTAGATACAATCTATCAATTTATATTTTGAGCTACTTTATAAAACTATAGAAAATGTAACCTTTATTAAATATAAGTGGAATTATATAATCCATTTGGAGACTGCCTTTGACTCATCATTTCCCTAAATGACCTGCAAAGACCGTCTTTGCAATAACTACAACCTCATGTACTGTAAACCTAAATCCATTAACAGCTCATATGTTACCATTCACATCCACAAGAGGGAACTACAACACTGCAGTAGAACTGGTCTCCCACAGGCCTAGACAAGAGATTGGGGCTTAACCACACATGTTTTGGGAGAGTGGCGGAGGAAGACGGATAACATCTTAGAGAGGGAACATAACGATAGCGAGACCTCTATTTCCTATCCCAAAAAGTTCCCCGCTGTCTGGAAATAGCTGTTGAAGTGAACAACAAGGCCCTGTGGTCCAGCTTTCCCATGGCACTGTGACCTATCTATGACTGGCATGTCCTCTACAGGGACCAGTCACAGACACACACACACACACACACACACACAAACTGTAAACTACCCCTTTTACGGGTCAGAATGGTTTACACAAAATAATAAATTCTGTACAATTTCTGAATAAATTCTTGCTCTGACATAAACCATAACAACCGAATCTCTTTTAAACATACTGTCTGCATAATAAAAGTAACTTCCACGTGTTCATGTGTGGTAGAGTAATAAATTCAACATGGAAAACAGCATTTTAATGCATCTTAACCACCGACCTCATACCGAAGGGTACACTTCCAAATATGAACCTATTTTTGGATACAGTACACATAAATGCATCCACTTATATTTTGAAATGCTGCCAGGCTGTGTGGTGAATATGTCCACATATGGCCATATCTGCAATACTTTGTTTATGGATGGGCTACAGTTCTTACATGAAGACAGTGAACAATATACAATACTCCCAAAGGAATTCATGATTTTATATCTATACCATCCAGCGTGCTCGGTGCCCCTCAGCTTGGGCCCGAGAATTAACTAATGGTTTGAACCGGAGTCATGATTAATGAACAAAGATGTAGGGGTCATCTGACTGGCCTCACAGCCTGGCCCTCAGCAGGAAATGACCTCAGAGCATCTGTCATGTCATGCAGGAAGCTGACTAGACCCCAGAGGACCCGATGATCTGACCTAGACGTTATCTAAATGTGTGTCACTTCTACTAGTGTGCAGTGATGTCAGTCTTAGTAATACATAGACTAAGGCAACAGTGTGTTTTTAGGTTTTACTTAAACATGGCTAATAAGTGAGCCATGCAGAAAAATGGCATAAGATGCCTTTAAAGTACCACCAAAAAACCCAGAGACATATCTTAGAAATACACATACACATAACATACAAGTGACACAAAAAGGATTCCTCACCTCCAATGGTGGATCCAGGCATGAAGGGGGGTCTGCTCTGATGTTTACAGAGTCTCTGGTTATATCAGCAGTGGGTGAGTCCATAGGACCGTCCCTTTCCTGCTCCCTGTCCCCTCCTCCGGTGGACCTCCAGGGGGAACCCCCAGAACTTGACCTGTCCATGCCCAGCGCCAGAGGGTTGAGCTGGGGCGACCTCGTTGCCATGTCTCCCCCGTCATTCTGCATCTCCAGCTCCAACTCGGCCTCCAGCTCCGCCTCCTCCTTAGCCTCCTTGTTGCTCTCCTCCAGGTGCTTCATCAGGACGGCAATGACAACGTTGACCAGGACGAACTGAGCGGTCAAGACGAAGGAGACGAAGTAGAGGGGAGAGACAACAGTGTTGTAGCATGTGTTGGTTTCTTGGGCGCAGTCTCTTAACGTGTCCTGGAAGAAGCATATAAACATTATATTACTATAGCTTAAACCTGCTATATAAGCAATTGACATCATCCAACTCTGTAGTTACACTTGGCTCTACAGTGTTTTAGTGTCTTTAAGTTCATAGTTTTGGTTTTAGGATTTGCAACTTTAATGATTTGGTTTTCATCCGCTTTGTTTTCAGCCAAAAAGCTCTCATAAACCCACTGCACACTACCCACCCAGCATCAGATGGCAGACAGAACAAATTAGAAACAGTTAAAGACAGACAATAATAAACCTTTTTGATTTATTTGAAAAGGAGGAAAAATCCCAGCACCTCCACTTTCCTAAATGCCAACTACTATTGGGCCTTTGGCCTATAGGGGAGGGGGCACCATTGGTATGAAGTCATCTGCAACAAAGTGTTCTGGATTCCCCAGAGATGACACACATCTCCGGTAAATCTTCTGTATTCCGGCTTAATGCATTTTCAAGTATGTCAGGATTAATCTAAGGAGAGTGTGTCTGCATGTGTGCAACGACTCTTAAGTGCAATGTTAGTTTCACCTTCATTATGCCGTTCCAGTTGTCTCCGGTGGAAACTCTGAAGAGGAGCAGAAATGCCATCCCGAAGTTTCTGAACGTGGCGTAGCGACCCAGACCCTCACACGGGTGGCGCTCATCGCAAACTGAGAAGACGAGAAGGCGGAGGGAGGGGATAAAGAAGGATAGCAATAGCCAGACAGCGCAAGACAGACATGAAGATAGAGATTGAGACAGCACAGGACTTTGCAATGAAATCATAATAAGAGTAATACAGTTTCATTACTCTGAAAGCTAGACGCCACAATGACAAAGATCAATATGGTATTTCAAACCAAGGATTCTAGAGAGCAATTAACAAGGGAGAGATTAAACCCACAGAGGGGAGGATTAAACACACTGTGCATTCCTGTGCATGGCCTAAGCGGTATCAACAAATGTGAATCTCGTGGTCTGGTTCTGCCTGACTGTCTGTATATATATACAAGTGCACGTGTCCATGCCCTTACTTAAATCACCAAACAGCTCCACACCCAGCGCTGCAAAGATAAAGAAGAGAAGCATGAAGAGAAGACCCAGATTCCCCACCTGCAGAGAGACAACAGGAAGAGAGAGGGATTAACCAGAGGAGAGAAACCCCAGGAAAAATAAACCAATAACGAGGGACAACAAACAGCTTGCTCCAGTGAGAAAATAAATGGAGAATTGTGATGAAGCTGCTGGGAGATAATGTAAACTATGCGAGGATACAGTCATTTAATAATGTAATGAATGAGCGATTGGCACAAGGTAGAAGAGAACTACAGAGGCGGGTTAGGTAATGAAAAGCTCTAGGGTTTGCTGTGGCTGCTAGTGTCAATACTTATCAGTATGTGGCAACTTGCACATGCCCCTACCACCTCCTATTATCAGATGTATTAATTATGAACACTTTTGAAAATCTCCAGGACCCATTAACCTGGAACAACAGTCAATCTTTCTGATTCTCTGAATGAAAGCAGCAGAGGTGGTATCAAAGAACTTCCACGAATATAAGACTGTGTTATTTTTTCCTCACGATCCAAACACTGCCGAAGTTGCTCTAATTTACCAACTCCGCCAACCCTCAAATCCACCCACCATCGTTCAAAACAAAACCTCAAGCTACATTCACTCTTTCAATCACTGCAAGGGGCTGGTTATGCAAATAAGGGTCTCTGGAGTTGGCAAAAAAGCTCATGGGAAATGTCAACGCCTTGAAACAGAAGAGTACCCAAAAAAAGAAATGCTTTATGTGGGATGTGTTACGATGTGAAAGATTCATGATGGAAAACTACGGATGGGTTCAGGGGGTTCAGTGTTGACAGAGTACCTGAGGCAGGGCTTGCATAACGGTGTCCAACAACGCTCTCATCCCAACCGCCATCTTCAAGAGCTTCAATACTGTGGGGACACACATACAAACAGAAAATGAAAAAGTGCCTCACCAATATTAAGATTATTCAGCCTTACATAACAGAACAGGGACTAGTGCCATCACGCCTTCTGTGAAATTGAAAAGACATTTTCCCTTACTTACAGTCTAATCCTGCTTAGTAACTGTTGTCACACATCCATGTCCACACTCCTTGTGTGTAACAACATTAAGCTTTCAGATAGGCCTGATTGAGGTCATATCCTGCTGATTGGGGTTGTGGTTTGATGAGGTCACCGCAATGATGATGGGGTACCAATTGAGGTACACCAAAACTGATGGATAATGCATAATAATTAATGGAACACTAGAGATGCAGATAAAAAGGTGAGGTAACACATTGAAGAGGACGGCCCTGATTCTTCATTGGTGATTAGAATGTAAGTAACTGAGGACAAATACAGCACAGCAAACCAGAAGTTGCTGGAGTTGAGGTTAGTCTTCATCCTCAAAGCTTTTTTCTTGTAAAATTAAATATGTTAGCTTGGGTTATGTTAAACCGTAATGATGATGTAATTGTGTTCCATTCCAGGTAACTAGCTCAACACTGCAATATATGAGCAATGCTGTTTCTTTATGTTGCTGTCTTTAACATGGTTCATCAACTGATGAGGATATTACATTTTTGCCTCGAAACGTGTTTGTTTTCGAACTGTTTTAATCTTAAGCATGATATCATGTACTCAGTGTTGGGGAGTAACTAGTTACATGTCACGGCATTGTGTAATTTAATTACAAAATAAATTTAACTGAATTAATGTGTAATTAAATTACAATTATTTATGAAAATGTTGATGATCACAATGGGGGTTACATCTAAAGTCAGACCTTTAAGATTTTACTCAGGAGGTTTTTCCCTTATTTTTTATATTTAAACAGGTTACTGAATACATATATTGCTGTTTGTAATTTTTTTAAATACATTTTTTTTTTTTTTTAATATTTTGTTAAAAAAAAACATGACATGGGCTTATTTTGAGCACACATTAAATGGTGTCACAGTGCCAATTAAGCCCATGAAAGACTTTTGACTCTTTTCATAAAATATCTTCCAGTTAGTGACAAAATGGACAAATGTCTCCAGCTAGAAATTAGAAAGCTGGGTTTATCTGCCTCTATCTGAAATCAAGTACCCATTTCAGTGGTAAATGCTAGAACAAAAAGCTTGACTTAGCTAAGTGGGGCATTATGTTCGAACAGTTAAGACAGCTATTGTTACGCAGCTTAAATAGAATCAAAGTTGTTATTTTGGGATTATGATAATTGAGAATGGATAAAAAGAGAGTTTTTTTAAACAACAGAAATATCACAAGAGGATGGGACAGTGTTTATTTTAGCAAGCTGACTTAAACTGTGATTAGAATCCGGAAACTGTGTAAATGTAATGCTGCTAAATCATATCTAAATACAGTCTGGGGTGTACAGTCTCATGGCCTCCTAAATCACATTGTCAGGCACACATTACACACATGAGTGTGTGTGTGTGTGTGTGTGTGTATGTGCTTGGCCCGCTGTGTGACAGTAATCAATAACAACTTCCATGCTACTTCTTCTATTACACATTCAGTAATCAGACAAAACAGACAAGCTTCCCTCCTGCCTCTCTTATCTCCTCTTTTCTTCCCCCTCTTCCCTCTCTTCCGTCTGTCTCTTATCTTTTATTACCTGGACAGTAATCAGCCTGAAGCACACAAGCAGTTTAGCCCCCCCCCCCTGCCAAATCCACCCTTCTCTTTAACTCAACCTTCCAAATTTTGAACGCTGTCTTCTACCACCTCTTCCCTTTTCCTCACTTCATTCTTTCAGGATACACTGCATGCTCTCTCTATCTCTCTCACACACCAGCATACATTTCCCTCTGTTCATTTAGCTACCTCTCATTCACTTCATCTCAACTTTTTTCACTCTAACATCAACTGCTCTTCTTTCCTACTTCTTTCCATCTTCTTATTATCTATTTTCAGGTCAGAAGTTATTCATCATTCCTGCTTGCATCTTTTATTTCTCCTCTCCTCCCTCTCTCCTCTCATTTATTAAGTATTCCCTCCATACCTAGTCTCAGTTTCTTGCTGTTTAATTCACTTACTGTCATAATGTGTCTTGGCTCTCCCCCCACCCTCGGCTATCTTTCCTCACCACGTTCCTCTCTCCCTTCATTTTCTCTATTTTTTTCTCTCTATCCTCCTCTCTGTGCCTTGTTTGTCAGCTTGTCAGCTGACTGTATTTCTCTGTGCCATCTGGTCGGCTCGCACCCTGCCTGAGCCCTGCTGAGACCTGCCATGCAGAAATTACAAAAAGGGAGTCCCAGGGACGTGGCTGCTTTACAAGACATCTTAAAAGTGCTGGACTGGAGAGCGTACGTGTCTGTGAGAGCACGTGTCGTGAAGGGGCGGGGTGATAAATGGGCAGGGGGGACGTGATGGGAGTTCATACCTCGTGCAATCCTCAGCACTCTCATGATGCGGATAATGGTGGGGTTGATGGGCAGTGAAGCGTTGACCTCAATCTCCTCCAGAGTGATGCCCATGATGGACAGCAGCACGATGGCCAGATCCAGCTGGTTCCACCTACACACACACACACACACACACACACACACAGTTATCAGTCTCCTCATACTGACTTAGATCACTTCTTTTCACAAAACCTCAGATAAATGTGACCGGCTAAAAAGACTCATCCAAACAAATCATCCATTTCTCCTTCGTGAGTCATTTGCTTTAGCAGAGGGGGGGGAATAAAAATCAGCATTTTTTAATATTTATTTTTTACTTTAAAGGGACATTCTACTAAATATATATGCCAAAATTAGTTAGGTTAGTGCTCTGCAGCCTGTGGCTGGATTTTGTGGCTCTTAAGGAGTGTTGTCAAGTCTGAGATACTTATGCCCCCCTGGTGATGTCATAGTGATTATTTAAAACAAAAAACGTCTTAAAAAATGAGGGTGTGAGTTTTAAAGATTTGGGTTTTAAGCAGGCAGGGGGTAATACATATTGAGCTGTATTATAGAAAGTGTAGGATCCAGTGTTTCTGGAGCTTGAGCCATAGAAGCTGAAGGCTTCCTCTGCAACTTTGATTTTGACAAGTGTTACAGGCTACAAAACTCTTCCTTTATCAAAAACTACTTGTGTGTTCATTAAGACTTTACACACCACACACTATTGAAAACCGAGGACACATTCTTTGTTTCATTGTGATGGAAATGTTGCAAACCCTGCCATTCAAGGTCATCACTTGTACTTACACAGCTTTTTCCGGCTTTTGGTTTTAAGAGTGTATTTAATTATTGTCTATTACTGAAGTTGCTGTTTGGAGGAGTTAATCACCTCATGAATTTTTAAGTGTAAATTGCTAGTTTTCACTTGGACTTTCATTTTTGAGTGGGTCATTAATTTCTATGGACATTTGGATACTTTTTCCTCCGCAAACACTTTTCACTATTGTAACTGCCATGAACTTGCCCACAGCTGCAGTGCTCTCAACTCTCAAGCCCACATGGGTTAGTGTTTGATGCTCGAAAGGTAGATTTTTGTGTAAAGTATCACTTAAATGGTCCAGAAATGAAATAGACTAAAACTCTAGTCATACACAGTTGATTAATTATATAAAACCTAACTTTAAATATAGAAGATTATTTTCTGGATGTGTTATGGGGCAGATTAAAAAAAAGCAGCAATGGTATAATATATTTCACTTTAGTGTATCATAAAGATGTATGGAACAATCAGGAGTCAGCAGGCTACTTTCTTTCCCTGATGCTGTTACTTGACTTGAGATCAAAGTGTTGACAGAAAAAATGTGGAAAGAACAAAATGTTCACATTCAAAATCGATGTGTAAAAAGTCAGCGGAGATAATGGTGGGTGGTCGTGCTAATCAAGTTTGTCCACTTCCATTGTTTCTGTTCCATGTTCAGGTTGTCTGTGTGTGCATATGTGGCTCCACTTCATAGCTTACAACTAACATCCTCATTTACTCAAAGTGCATGAATCAACACAAGAAAACCAACTTAAAACTCAATGAGATCCTCAAATTATTCCTGGAGGTCATGGTTGAATGGTGTGTTTATTTGTTTGCTTGTACCTGTTTGTGATTCTGTATTGGGGTAATAATCACACTGGACTACCGCCAAATGCAAAAAGGGTAATGGTCTACTCTGGCAAAGGGGATGGACATCATGGAGCCCTTGGTGGTCAGCTCTGCTCCAAAAAACATGATGCCTCCACTGAGAGGTGTGTGTATAATTGTGTGTATTCATGCTAATGTGATGCGTGGCAGTATATGTTTGTGGTGTTCCAATTGTGTTTGTGCATTATTGTGTGGTTTTCAGCGGGAAGCCAGGGATTTCAAAGCTATGAAATCATCTAAGGCAGCGTGCTTTATGGGTGTTTAACGAGGCCGCTTGTATTCATACAGGCTTCACTGAGAACTATCCAATGGAGCACCTCAGAAAAAGCTCATTTAAGCTCTCCGAACACTGCCTCACATTTTCCACATGACTCAGAGGTTAAAAAACGGCACCTTTAACCACCAGTTTATTAGAATATCACGTACACTAAAATGTCAAACCCCTAAAATTGGACGTAAATGTTTATTCAGGATTCCTCTGTCATTCTATGTCAAGTGTCAGAGACATTTGGGAAAGGTCATTACGTCACTTAGGGGCAGTTGTTTAAATACTGACTTGTCCTTGAAGAAGCGTCTAAAGCCAAAGGCCACCAGCTTGAAGACGGACTCCAGAACAAAGATGAGGGTGAAGATGTAGTTACAGATCTTTAATGCTTCATCCAATTCCTGTCAGAAAAAAAGATTATAAAATGTTAAAGATTACTAAACTGAACCAGTATCCAATTTAACAAGCTAATAAACTCTGTATTTAGTATTTTGTTATGTCAGCAGAGCGAGCTGTGTGATTCATTGTCAGTCATGTAACAAAAAGAGCTGAAACTGCATTGAAAACAAATGAAATGATCTCACCCTACCACCCTTTTTTCACTTTCTAAAAGGAAAACATCAACTACACAATGTTGCAGCATTTACAGTCCTCACATAAAATACCAAAGGTCCATATTGTAAACTCTGCCCTCTTCCCCAGAATTAGCATTTCCATTAATAGATCACTCACATTGCCCCCCGCTCCTCCCTCCCTTGTTCTCTATGAAAAGGCCATTAGAATCAAAGTGTCCATTTTTGCCTGTGGGAGAATTCACAGTGCCCATCTGCAAGTAAAAACTGACCTTTAGCAGAGAGATGTGGAGAGAACTTGTGGTCAGCAGGGATTTGACTAAATCCTCACAGGTGGTCATCCACTGACTTACAGCTAATTCCAGTTTGTGCTCTCACTCTTTTTTTTATTGAATATCTTATTTATTCTATCAAACAACGATCCCCTTCCCTCTTTTCTACTTAAAGACCCACTTTTCATTTCAAGATATTTCAGTCTACCAAAAAACCTTCCACTCTAACTCAAAACCTTCTGTGATCCTTCAACCATCTACAGACATTCTATTCGTCCTTCTATTTCTAACAATGTTTTATCGTAACAAACTTCTATTTTACCAAAAGCCTTTTCTATTCTAACCAAAAACCTACTGTTCTACTTTTTACAAACACCATCTATTTTACCAAAAGACTTTCTATTTTATTCAAAGACTTTATATTCTACCCAAACACCTTCTTGTCAACCAAAA
The DNA here is from genome assembly GCF_963691925.1 of Scomber scombrus. NCBI lineage: Eukaryota > Metazoa > Chordata > Actinopteri > Scombriformes > Scombridae > Scomber > Scomber scombrus. Next base: position 6,019,307 of record NC_084990.1, read on the forward strand.
GACCTTCAATCCCACTTCTACTATATTCAAATACCTTCTATTTCAGCCAAAGACTTATATTCTAGCCAAAAACCTTGTAATCCATTTTATAAAGACCCTCTATTCTACAGTACCTAGTACAGTACCTAGCTCTTATTCTACCAAAAGACCTTCTATTCCGCCTATTTAAGAGCTTCCATTCTCCCTAAAAGTCCCTCTAATCTACTCAAAGACATTCTATCCCGTCTACCCGACAACACTCTATCTTACCCAAATACTATTTTTCCCAGGATCCCTATTTCACTCCACTATCCTCCTTTTTTTATTGAACTGACTTTACACTCCTGCAAACGTTATACAACCTGATGCCCTGTAGGTCCCGTCATCATTTTCTTGTTAACCCTCCTACCTCCAGATCTGTAAACCTGAACAATCACCCCAGTCATATCTTTAAATGTTACCTCCTTTTTTCCAATCCTTGTGATAAGTAGGAACAGACAAAAAAAAAAAGCTTTATTCAGTGTCAGTCTGCTGCCAGGCTTAAATCGATTACTGTCTCTTACAAGTCTCAGCCTCCAAAGTCTGTTTAACCAGCTGTCGTGGCCCTTTTTAACACCTAATTACTGTCTAACAAAACCTTGTTACGTCCCACAATTTAGATATCTTGTGTCTTAGTAAGACTTGGCTCAAATCAGGGGATTGCTGACCCCTGGTGGAGCTTTACTTGCGTAACTATAACTTTCTGAATGCCTTGAGGTCTATAGACCATAGTGGGGGGCATTGCAGTGGTAAATGAGATCACCTCAACTGTGTCCCATTTATTGCTGGATCTTTTCATAGTTTTGAATTAATACACTTTAAAATTGTGAGTGTGAGATCCTTTAAGCTTGGCCATTGCTACACCCTTGATCTTGTTTTTACGATTTGCCTGACTTGGACCTCCCTGCATATGTCTGACTTAGTTTATGATCACAAATGTGGAATTCTTGACATGGTTCTACAGTCGATGTTGACTGACTTCTTCTGTTGAAATATTCTATATAGTCCTGCATCTTTAATAAGCACTCTGCAGCTAGGTTTTCAGCTCTTCTCTGATATGTCCAAGATAATTCATTAGTTTTCCAATATTAATGACTCTGTTAACTGGTTTAATAAATCATGGTCCTTAGCTCGTGATACCATTGATCAGAATAGTCCCAGTTGTCAATCTCTCCCCTTGGACAGATATTTCCATTTGACACCATAGAAGAGATTATAGAAAAGATAAGCATAGATGAAAAGCATTAAACTTCCATACTCACTACCTTCATGAAGGAGTTATTAACCATGCTCAATCAATTCATCAAAGATGAGTGTCATATTTCTTTGGCTGATCAGCAATAACAAGCACAGCCCTATTAACCAACTTCTGAATCCTGCTCAGTCTAGATTTCCTGTCACCCGTGATACGTTTCTTTGTTGATAATATAAGTGGTCTTGGATCAAATTCCAACCTTGAATTTCGCTCTAATCAAGTTACCTGCCCTGTTCTGCTGTCTGAGTTCAACCCTATTTCCATGCAAAATCACTTCGGTATAGTTCCTCATATGAGCCCATCACCCTGCCCTGCTGATATTACTATAACTACATTTATTAAAGAGATCCTGGCAGTCATTGCCCACAGTCTTTTCTCTATTGTCAATCAATTTCTCCCCTTTTGCTGCATACCTGACTATTTAAAGACAGCCAGTGTCTTACCTCTCTCAAAAAATCCTTCCCAGATACCACCAATTTAGGTGACTTCAGACCCATTTCCAAACATCTTTTCATTTCTAAAATGTGTTGCTCACCAGCTTCTCCAAATGGTTAAGGGACACAATATCTTTAAATCTAGCTTCTAGTGAAAGCACAGCACTGAAACAGTACAGTACTGCTTAACCCTGCTAGGATCCCAGCAGGTATACTTTTTGTTATATCTCAGAGCTGCTTTATTCTATCATTCCAATTTTTTTTCATGCCTGTCAATTTGTTCCTAATGAATTCATATCATTGTTCTCTGTTTCTGTTTTACTTAGTGATTTTTAAAAATACCAATGAATTGGGTTCCCAAGGCACCCAATTCTGCCTGTGCATTTCTCATAGATGTAACTATTTATTCTTACTATTTATAGAGATCATGTGTACCTGACCTAATTTAAAGTATTATACACTATAGGGACCCTGAGTTCCTTGTGATTGTTTTAATAAGGTTGTCAGTGACTATACTGGCCCCCTCCATGGCAACATCAAGACCACCTCTAAGACTCTTGATATCCTTTTTGACCAACATTTGAACTTCAAACCTCACAGTTAATCTCACAATAGTACACACTTAGGAGGTGTTTTCAGGTGATCACATCGGGCTGTGATAGTTTGGATCCCTTCATGGTCAGGTGCCCCACACCGGTGAAGCACTTTCTGCCAGGGTTTCACAGGCGGCTGAGGCCCCCTATTTGACACTCCGTTCCTCAATGGGATTGCCAAATGGTGCTGGACAGCCTTGTGGGTCCACCTTTTGAGCCTCTGGGTCAGGCAGACCTGGAGGTTCTGTCAATTAAGACGGTGCTCCTCTTATCACTGGCATTGGCCAAGAAGGTGGTGGACCTGTGTGCATTGTCTCTTAAAGTGAATGTCAATATTTCAGTGACATTAATGTTAAAAGGCTGATGTGGACATTGATATTTTGTCACATCATAAAACTGTTGCCCCCTGCTGGTACTGTACCTTCACCTAAGCGTGTACTCACAGATAGGCGAGGCAAAACATGACATTGACACAGTGGATCAGCAGGTGCATTTCACACTTTGGCATGATACCATGTTGGTCTCTGATATGGGATTGATATTATGGATCAATACCGAAAGGAGAAAATAAAAAAAAATCATCAGCAATCATCAAAGACACCAGCACTGCCCCACCTTCTTATCCCCATACTGACCTTGGGCTGCTGGTAGTGCTCCATGGACATGGTGATGACATTGAGTCCTATGACGATGGTAATGAACAGGTCCAGGTAGTGGCTGGTGCACATCTTATGGATGAGCAGGCGCGTGGGGGAGTAATCAGAGTAGTAGGGCTTACTCTGAGCTTCTGTTGGAAGTGGGAAGAAGTAGGGGGGTGGGGTGCAGGGAACGGGGGAAAGACGAGGAGGGGGGAGGTGGCATTCAAAAGTGAGATAGAGGGTAATATAATGGGACACTGCACAGTAGACCTGTTGTGAGGAGTGGAACCACCAAAGCTGATGATAGAAAAGTGGTTAGTGAAACACAACAACTTCCTCTGCACATAATAAAGACTCTCAAACGGGTTGACTCAAGTTAAGCATTAAAGATATGTGGAGAGAGATGTGAAGAGATTACAAAAGAGGAAGGCAGATCAGATAATGGACAGAGAGAAAGAGTCTCCAGCCAAGCCCTCCTGTGGCTTGCAGTCTTGTTTAATTAAATCAAATTTCATCTCCTCTGATCAACAATTATTTACACGAACTCTCCCCTGCCTGAGCCTGATGGGAGATAAACAGCACTGCTCAGTGTTTGTATGTGTGTGAGAGACTCCATGGAGGAGGCAGCTGTCATTACGTTTAGGCCTGGAGATTCAGCCATCTCTCCCTCTGTCTCTCCGATCGCCATGTAACTCAACCTCTCCTTATCTCTTTCACTTCCCTCCTCTCAGGAAAAGAAGACAGGAGAAAAGTTTTCCTTACTCATCCATCATTTTGTCCCTCACCTCTTCCCTCCATCCAGAGAGGATGGATGGATGGGCTGGGAGTTAGGATGAGGAAGAGAGAGGAAGCTCAACCTATGTATCATCGTATCACTATATCAGTGAAGGAGAGGCTCTAGGTCATGGGGGAAGAGAACTAGCATGTACACACTCGAAAGGCAAAAGTCCTTTGGGTGTTGTGAGCTCTCCCTCTCTGCCCAATTAGCCCAGGTGAGTTGCTGCAGCTGCAACTGTACTGGGCTGGGCCATTTCCCAGGAGTGTTTAAGTGTGTGTGCGATGTGCCTGGTGGTTTCCCTATCGCACTCTAGAAACTCCACTCATAGATCAGGGAATAAGACAGGAGAGCTGAATAAGCAATCCGTTAACAGAATAAATATACCTATCCATCCATGATGTTAAATATATATCTGGGATTCCAATCTATCTCTTGATGTAAACCCTATCAGGCACACAGTCAGGCAGTGGTATGTTCACTTTCAACAGCTATAGCATCGATTTTCCACCCAGTGGTCAATGATGGTATTTTAGTTTTTCATTGGTGGCAGACAGTTAATCACCAGTAATAGCTGCCTGGCAGAACCTGTTAATACTATTTTCTTGAAAAACACTGCAATGCAATCCCTGTATGGTAAAAGGACCAATATGACCTTTCTTAAATTTAAACATAGAAAGAAGTACTGTAAATTATTGAAATACAAAGGCAACTATTTCAACAATATTAATGTACATTTACACAGTATCAATTACTGTCGTACACACCAATCTGCTGCTCCGAGAGTCTTATTTTTATATATAAATGATTAATCAGCTCAACAACATTGTCCATTTTTATGTTAAGCTGATGTGAATAGCATTCAACACTCCCTGCAATTGTTTCAAATTAAAAATCAAGCCAATGCACTTCAGCGCACTGGTATGATTACAACAATTCATCAAAGGCACTTCGCTAAAACTTGGTGAAATAAAGAGGATTCTTCCAGTTAGTCAGCGTAGTGTTGCTTAGTGAGTTGTTTTTTCACATGTGTTCCTTTGTTTCTTAAGTTTCTAGTTGGCTGGTGAGGTAGTGACAGCACACTCCATCAAATGATGGTAAAAATCTATCAGGAAATGAAGGAATGACGCCACCTGAGTTGCCGGAAGGTTTTTAATATAAAACCTGTGCAGGAAGTGTTAATTAAGTGTTGGTTTTGACTTGATCAATAGTAAACAAAAGAACAAGAATACTGAAGTGAGAACACTGTTGGAAAGAGAAGCTCAAAACAGCAGAGTGGTGAGTATAACATGACTTGAACTGATGGATATGTGTTGTACATTATGTAAATGTACATTATGAATTTATCATTTTAAACATGGAAAACAATATTTGAGTTTTTATTAGCAGCATCAACAAGTTAAGCCCCAATTTAAACACCTTTAAAGAGGGGAAGGCCTGTTCTAATGAAAGACCTGGTTCAAATAAAGTCCTGGTTCTCTCTGCTGTTAAAATAAGTAATGGGCTGTGATACAGTATTGCAAGTTGAAGAGTTGTTGAAGTTTGGCAGAGGTCTGCACTCTGCTGTGTGCCTTCAAGTTAATTTTTTTATATTCGTGTTCAGGGTCATCTTTGCTGAGAGCTAATTTTAAACCTGCTGGTAATTATTGATATTGACAACAGGGTGGATGAACCTGAATATTGGTGGTGCCGGCTAAACCGCAGGGCAGCCAGTGTTGGAGTCTGACTGCTTCTGAACTCCTTTGGAAATGTGCGTGCCACGAAGTGAAAATAACATGGCTTCTGGTGTGCTTAGTCTGGCTTTTCAAATAAATACACTAAAATGGGATGACATATTCATTTACCTGCTTGGATTGTCTGCACCTCAGTATCTTGAATTCTGTCTGCAGTATGCAGCAACACTTTCTCATCTTGTCAGCTGCTTTTTATAAATGAAGCTTTACTTTCCGACATTTCACCATGTGGCCCTGCGAGTAGACAGTGATGAAGCAGCTTTATAGCATCTTGGGTAAGTCTTTGAATCAGGGCAGTTAGCTGTAGCTCTTGTGGGATACAATAGCCTTGGTTCATTCACTGGGAGTGACTATTTACGAGATCCTCCATCATCTTTGGATTTTTTACTCTGTTCTATTTACTGTCTGCAGGTGCAGGAAAACACACTCAAATATACATTCCTTAGTGTCCCCCGTCTATCCTTCGTCATTCATCTAAAATACTGCAAAAATGCAGGTGTTTAAAACAGTAAACACTAGTCTCATTGTTCTCATAGTATGTTATATCTGCAGTACTACTCCTATACAGTCACATTCATTTATATACAGAGCCAAAAATACATAGATTAATAGGAGACTGACTCGCTTTCTCCTTAAAAAAGTAATTTGAGGACGTTTCTAAGTGTTGCCCTTCATTTTATGGATGAGGCAGAGACGGCAAGGGTGAAAAAGAGACATGGGGATAAGACTGCTGCTTTGAGTCGAAATGATAACCTTTTTTTCTTTTTTGGGGGGAAGAGGGGTTGAGCTTGAGTAAGGTGGCAGTGGACCGTAAAGGTACTGGGTGTAGGAACGAACAAGAATGAGTCATTTGTCTGCCTCCACTCTCCTTTTTCCACCCATTTTCTCTCTCTCATCCTTCACTGATCTGGCAGGTGTAGCTTCTTCTCCCAGCCTTTACCGATCATTTTGAAAGGGGTACGAGGATGGGTGCAGAGGGGTCATGACCTACAAACCTCTCCATGCAGGTCATGGTGCCTTCTCTCTGCATCTCCATCCTCGTGCATGCATTTGACAAGATAATCCTCAACCGTGATTCTTTGTACAATTACCAGACCGTCCAGGATAACCTCATGGGGATTTAGATCTCATTATGTTTCTTATATCTAGAGTTTATAATGAAGGTAACATTTTTTGTTGTTTATGAACAAAATGGAATAAATTGAGTCTTGTTATTCTTAGCGACCCAACAGAAACAAGCAAGCCTGTTAATGTTGGGATGCGCAAAAACAAATCTTTATTGTGATGCTTTTATGTTTACGGAATGACTTCACTGACTCGAAGGAGATCTAAAACCCCTACTGACAATCTGCCTGGGGTCCCACAAACGTTAAGAAAGAAACACATTGTTAAAAAAAGCAGATGTAATATATTCCCTGTCCAAAAACAACCCCAAGAGCCCTTCTTCCTCTTTTCGCCTTCTGCCGCACTCACCTTCCCTTCAAAGGCACCCACCATCACCTCACCTGTAGAGATAAGGATGCTGAGGGCTGAGGATTTGGCCTGGGAGTTGCTTTTGGACGCGGCCACGCTCAAAAACATAATCCATACATTTCCGAGGCGGTCTTTGTTGGGAAATACAGACACGAGTGCGGTTCCTTGGTTGTGGGACCGATGATCAAGAACACCACAGTACAGCACTAGGGGTTTTACTGTGACTGTGTGTGGGTGAGCGCAGGTTGGGTTGGACTGGATATGTAGAGTATGGGTCTGGAACACGATGGACTTAAGGGTGTCCAGAATGTGGTGATCATGTGAGGGTGTCTAGACTAGGTTGTGACGTGGAAAGGATGTTCTGCCGGCTACTCCGATGAAAAGGAGGCCTGACCATGAAGCTCGAAATAACACGAGACACTGCTATGACTTTGATTCATTGGTGCGATGACTGCTGCTTTCCTGGGTCTTCTCTGAATGTGTTTGAAGGCTCTATGGGTGAGGTAGTTTTATCAGGGATTCACGGATGATGGTGGGGTAAAATGGATGAGATGTAAAGACTGATAAGAGACTTAAAGGTTGGCCCCTTGATGATTAAACAGAATGGCTGTGAAAGAAAGATCAGGGCATGGGCCGTAAAAGCAGCTACAGTGCACCTTAAAGGTGAAAGATCCGAATGGAAATGAGTAGAATGTTGAAATGAAACATCAATATATGTTCACACATCTGAGGTAATAGTTTGGAAGGATGCGGCAGCTGCTTTTATGCCCCTGTCCTTCATGGTGAATGGCTCAGTAGTAAACCTTGAGACTCAGTGTCTGCCAGGAAAAATGTGTCAGCCTTCAATGTCAAGGACTGGATGTCCAATTTTGAAATCCAGCACACACCGAGTCTAAAAAAAACAAACAATCGTCAACACAAACAGTTACTGTAAAACAATCCTCCAAAAAAAACAAAAAAAGAGAGATTCAACTGGAATTCCCGAATGCTCTGCTGTCTTGCTTACATATCAAAGACAGAGTAAGAGACACAGATAAAGGAAGAAAAAAGGGACAAAAATTATGAGAAAGAACATAAATGAATCAAACTGTGGAATAACAGAGGAGCAGCAGAGCAAATTGAGGAGTCCAGAAGAAAAAGAGGCAAAGAAATAAGAAAACATGACATCTTTCATAATGACTGGGCATGATAACGCACACACATACGCACAAGCACACTCAACACACACGCATACACACACGCAAACAAACATTATACTGGTTCACATGGTAGACTGACACACCTCTTTCTGAGTCATACTTGAGCAGGATGGACCAATTGAAATGGTGGATTGAATGGTGAAGGCAAGCGATTTGACGGCGTGAGTGGAGGACGGAGTAACAGCGATAAGACTGATGACAAGGTACAGACCGATGGGAAAGCTTTTGTCACAGTATAATGACATATAGTTTAACCCTTTCTCCCTTTGTTGAATTCACGTTTAAATCCAGAGCCACAACATTTACTCTAACACAGTCCTTACCGACTACACACAAGAGAGAAAAAGTCATTGACAGAGAGTTGCTTTTACGGTCTAGAAGAATCTGATCTCTGAACCCATTCACCACACAGCTAGAAACAATGCAGGAAATTAGTAAAGAGGCTAAAACAATTCTTGTCGTCAAATGTAATATTTCTAGACTGTCACTATAGTTGGGTATACATCTTAAGATTAGTGAATCTCCCCAAAAATCATGTTAATGGACACATAGAGCCAGAATAAGCAGCTACGTGTGAGTTGAGAGCACTTAACATATCACAGTGGTTAAATGGACTGCACTTATGTAGCAATTTTCTAGCCTTAATGACTAGAGGTCAACCAATAGTATATTTTTAAAGGCTGATATAGCAACAATAGTTTGAAATCAAGAAAAGACTTATAGCTGATTAAAGGAGTAGTTCACTGATTTAGCACTGCACTCCTACAATATTATCAGATTCACGATGTGCAGATATTAAAAAGGGACCAAAGTCTTTAGTCTCAAGCAGAGGTCTAGTTACCTCACTTCTTTCTGACTCCGCCCCCCCGCCCCCCAGATTTTCTTCATTTTCAAACACGCAGTCTTCACCGACTCAAGTGACATCATTTGATGCAATTGATCAGATTTGACACAGTTCCCCCTGGAGGCACAAAAGGAAAATACAACTTTTTTTTCCCACATATGCAGTATTACTACCCAACTGCTGAAGTATTTGTCTACCTGATCCCTATTTTCCTTATCTTTTTGTGTCTACTGTAAGTGACCAATGGGAGCAGTGCTTTTTGAAACTAGTCTGGTATTGAGTTAGGCCGCAAAGTAATCCAATGGAACATTAGTGTCACATCAATGTACAACTACTAAAAGTGTTTGTTTTTGCTACTAACAGACAGATGTTTGTTATTATAGTGTCTGACATAATTATGGAAAGGACCATACACGGAAATAAGGCGTTTTTGTTACGTTCCGCTTGAGTCTGGTTCTGAAATTTTGCAAGAGTTCATAAGTTGTCAAAAACGAGACAAATCAAATGAAATCAGAATCGCTAAACGAGCCAGATAGATTTGATGTGCTAATTTTCTATCAGCGATTGGCCCACACTGGAACAGACCTGGTCCAACTTTGTCTGATCAGTTGTGACGCCTGAATCCTTACTTTAATCAGCCCAACGATGGTAATGTGTGTCATGTCCTGCCTGATTTCAAACACAAGAGCTCATCGGCTCATCTGCTACTTTGGCATTTGTTTAGTACTCATCCTCACATTAGTACACTCAAGCAGATGGTTCAGACACAGTTTTTGGTTTTGGACTGTACATAGAGGAGTCCCCTGCTTAAAAAAAAATAAAGAAAAATTCATGGTCTACCTCATTTCTGTTTCAACACAGCATTCAGTGCGGTACTGGGCAGCATTCCAGTATAGGACTGCAACTCTGCTCTGTGCTGCTTTCTTCTTGACATCTCTGTAGATAAAATATTCATAGTGAAAGTTTCCAACATGAAACATTCATAGCGAGTGTTGTTGGGGCAGTTTCTCCTCCCACTAACTGCTTACAGCTTTTCAGTCAAAATAACTAATTACTGTACGTTCCTTCCCAGCAGTTAAAGCAATTATTAATGTTACAACCTTACCTTCTGTGGAAATTAACTTTATTACTCATAATATTACTTTAGATTTTCGTTCTTGGGCATACCAACAACCGATCCGTCTCTGTATTGTCACCTTTTCGGAGCATACCCCTCATTAGTCCTTCATGCCACCAGATTTATGAATGACCTAATACATTTAAAGTTTCCAGGAGGCAAATGAGGTTCATTAGCTCATTAACTGGATGAAGTAACATTAATACATCATGTGGTTTGACTATGACTCCAATATTCCGCTTGAAGATACAGATGTCAGTTTGTGGGTGGTAAGTAGAGTACGGAACATCAGGAAACAGTTGACGGACATGGCACACCCCCAAGCAGTTGCAGTAACATGGCTTCCAGTAGCTGCTAACCCCTAAAAGTAATGAAAGATTCAGTGCATTTAACACTTCACTTAACACTGCTACCTACACCTTGTGGCATCAAAGTTTTACACCCCTGAGCTGCATCTCTGAGGCTTCTTGCCAAGTTGTGTCATCGTCTGACTCTTTACCTCTCCGTTACCCTCCCTTCTTCTACTTCTCCCACTTACTCTCTCTCCCTCTCTTATTCACCCTCTCCCTGAAGGACTGGCGTTATTAATTACATATCTACAACAGAGGAATAGAAGAAAGAAAAAGGGGCGATGTGAAACTTCCGTTAGATTCATCTCTGTTAGCTCTGACCCAGATACAGCTCGGGATTGGCACTGGCTGGCTTGTGTGTGTCTTTGTGTGTGTGTGTGTGTGTGTGTGTGTGTGTGTGTGTGTGTGTGTGTGTGTGTGTGTTTGTGTGTGAGCTAATAGATGAAGAACAGCTATTCATGGAATGTCATACTGCTTTGCATATACCCACACTTATGTTTTTGGATGCCTGTATGTGTGTGTGTGTGTGTGTGTGTGTGTGTGTGTGTGTGTGTGTGTGTGTGTGTGTGTGTGTGTGTGTGTGCGTGCGTGTGTGTGTGCTTGGCACTAGGGTAAACGATGTGTGAGGAGACGATCCTATTATCCTCCTCTTGCTGTTGACTGCTGGCCGTGTACTGACAACAAAGATTAACACCACAACATAGGAAACGACTTTGTTTACCCACCTCAAGGTGATGAGGATTTATGAATCTACATGGAGAATACAACAGTCACATTGTCCAAATCAGCTGCTGACACCATTATCTGCACAGCTGTAAGCCCACTTTTGCAAAAACACACACAAGAAACATTATAAAGAAACAAAACTTTAAAGTCCTATTATAGTTTTTTTTTACTTACTTTAAAACTAACTGACCTTAGATATAGGGAATTGCATTTTATGACAGCTTAGCATATGATTTACATATATTGTGGTGGACTTAAAAGGGTTCAAAAGGTTTGAAATCTCAATGTAAATCTGATCTGCATTTGGGGTTATTAAAGTTTCAAAAAGCTATTTTTTCCATCGTGAAGTCTTCAAGAACTAAATGTAGGATTGGAGATTTATAATTAGATGTAATTTGAGCAGATGTTTCCATGCAGTGACTCAAAAAGTCTGTAACTCAGTTAATTCTGCACTTAATTTATCACCTATTACACATTGGTCAATGTACATATCCATGACTTGCATTAAGGAAGTAAATGCACTAGCAAAGATGTACCCATTAGATGAGTATTATACATAAAGTATGATTCCATCCTGCATGCTTCTTCTAAATATATGGTACAATATGCTTGTTAGTGCAATTTAAAAAAAGCAAGTAGCAGATAATGCTATTTGAACAGCAGTCAACTAGATATAAATGGCACCATGTTGAGTCTTAAAGGGAAATTTGGATATTTTTCAACCTGGACCCTATTTTCCCATCATTTTGTATCTAAGTGACTAATGGGGACTATCATTTTTGTCCACTCTTCCAGTATCGAGCGAGAGAGATGCAGAAATGGGCTGCGAAATGGGATGCAATGTTATCCGGCAGGGCAATAGCACTCTGTCAATGTATATCCACTAAAAGTTCTCCACTTTAACAATGCTATTGGCCCTAGTATTCTCTTAACTTGACGACTGGAGGCAGCCAAAATAATATAAATGGAGAAGAATTTACTCTGAAAAAAACAACACATTTAGGGTTGAAGGTCAATTAGAGGGATGCATTTAAAATTATAGAGCTGTGGTTTAATGGCAGGCAGTTCAATATTGGAGCTGCTTTCTTAATAAATAGATTTTGTTCCAGATGCTCTGCAGTTCCATCTCTTACCAGAAGGCAAGTGATGGTAAGAGGGAAAGTAACTACACTTGCTACTCATTATGTATTGTATGAGCGTAACACTGAATGAAACAAAATCTGTTTCTTTTTTGATGATGTTGGTAACATGATACACAGTCCTACCAATGGTTTCACATTATTGCATTGATCAATACATAGTAGCGGTAACATGCTAAAAAAATAGTAATATGGACCTCTAAGACAACATACTTTTACATTTATATGAACTGCAGATGCACAATATTGGATTTTTTGCCAATATATAAAATGCTGGTATTTTCCAACCCATTTTGGCCAATTGCTGATGCTGATACATGCACGTATTTTTTTTTACCTGGCTGAGGAGACTATTAAGTATGTAATCATAGATGTATCCTGAGTATGATCAAGAAAGACAATATATAAAGGGAGAACTTAGGAAGACTGGAGTTCAGGAGCTCAGCTTTAAAACTTTAATGAACCTGCCGGATGGCTCAAGCAGTGGAGTTTTGTTTGAGTTTATTAGACAGAGAGGATTAACGGGTAGGATTTTAATATGTGGTCCACACACAAGAGCAGAAGGTGGCAGTAATGCACTTAATAAGCTGGTTGCCAACCACTGTTATAAACCAAAAAGAAGAAGTTTTTTTTTTAAACAGAATGGTTCATCCTGTCAGCTGAGGTGTTTCCTATCTAGGCAGCCCAACACAGCAGCTCCTCCACGGACTGTTTCACCCTGACAGTCCCAGTGAATCCTCTGCAGGCTCCACTTCACTCAGCAGCCTGACAGTCTGCCCACTTTAACCTGAACAACAAAACCAGGGCTTGGTGCTCCAGTTGGATCGACACGGAGAGCCGGGGCTAACTGGGAGACTAGCAGAACCAGCCAGAGCACTGAGCTCTGGTTTGTTATTCAGGGAATAAGTGGTGGGAATAAGTGGTGAGTCTGTAGGGTAGCTGAGTGAAGTAGAGCTTGAGGAGGAAGCACCAGGACCGTCAGAGTGAAACAGTCCATGGAGTTAAGCACAGTTGGACAGCAGACGAGAATGTGTTGAACCGGCCTGTCATATGAGCAGACATGTTGATTTTGGGCCAATGCCGATATTGACTGGTACCAATGATGTGGTGTTATTAGTCTACCTCCCTGAAATGACGGTCTCTTAGATTCTTGCCAAACAAGTTTCACCACCAGGTAAATCTCTCAGTATATATAGTATAGAGAGTTTTTACATCTGGTGTTGGGTTTGACATTCCTGTGCGGGATGAGTAGATAACTTCAAGTTATCTCTCAGAATAACTTAATCGTGCGGCACTTCTCGACTTTCCAAACGTTATCGGATTGAATGGATCACATGCCGATAGTGAAACAAGCAGTTTCGCGGGGGTTTAGTGACACTCGTAACAATTTATCCACCGTTTTAAAGCTGCAACAGAGTGGGCTACATGAGGGCCTATGACATAAGCACGTGTTGACAATGTTTTTGTAATTACTCCCATTGCCAGACGGGGGACACATAAGTTCAAAAGTTCACTGCAGGTTTAAGGGTCGCGGTCCTGAAAATCATGACTCGACATCTGTCAAAAACGCATGAAAAACAGCGTGACAGACATACAGCAAGGTAGAAGGTTGACTAGTATTTTGTCTTGAGTTGTACTCGTATTTCTTGGTAAGATGACTTTTTGGGGTGAGATGTGATGAGAGACTGTTATGATAGAGCCAATTCATGTGGGGGCTGACCCAGCCAGAGCTGCTTGGGCTACAGTGTTGATCTGTTCAGCCTGTTTGGGAAGTCGAGGGCCATCTGTTAACATGGCAGAGACACAAATCTCTCAGTCTGACTTAACAAGAGGAATACTAGCATGGCACACACACACACAAATACACACATACAGTATGTATACACACAAGCACACTAGGAAAACACAAACAAATACCCAAAAAGAGATATATATCTGCACTCAAAGGTTTACTTAAATCACTCTCTTTTTCTTTTCATCCTTATTCTGTATTCATGCTTACTTGTAGTCACACACACTTCAGTTATCCTTATAGTATGCCCTATGACTCAAATTCAGCAATATATATTTAGAATAAACCTAAACCCTCTGTTAAAGACAGCCAACAACAACTTTTGCTTTCCGTAAAGGGTCTTTTATATGTTTCAAACACTTTTCTTCAAAGGGTTATATAGAGGTGTTTACTGCCACTGCACACAGCACCCAACAGCCTATAGACTAGTTCAGAAACACTCAGAGCATCATTACCCTGATACAAGCTGCTGTCTGCCAAATATCCAACATGTTGTTTCCCTGATCGCTCACTGACTGTGGAATATGGAGGAAATAATAAGAGATTATTCACAAGTTGCACCAAACATCATGCGCAGTGTACTGTAGCTTCTCCTTATGCGTCTGTCACAACCAGCTTACACCGACTGCAGAATGCATGACTCAACGCAAATCAGCTCAAACAGAGAGATGCTTCACACTGACCCGCAGGGGAACCGAATATTCTGTGTGTATGTGTGTGTTCATTTGTGAGTGTGTGTGTTGGAGAGATTTATTTATTTTATTTTTTATGTGATTTCTACCACTTCCCTTCAACCTCTCCTTACACATTTTTGTCTTCAGTTCCTATTTAGAAATGTGTGTGTGCTTATGTGTGTGAAAGAGATTCAGAGCTGTATTTCTTTGCTTGTCTTGTGGATTTTTCTGAGCTAAATTCCAAGTCTGATGCTAGTGTTTCAGGTCTCAAAGATAACATTTAAAGTGTCATTTGACCTTTTTTTCATAACTCAAGTTAAAAGTAATTATTTGTATGTTAAATTAGTGGTGTGATGATACTGATGGAATTGTCGGTCTGGTATACCACTTTGGTCCAGACTAAAATTTCAGACTAAAATTTCTGGATTGATTGCTGTTCACTTTGTACAAACATTCATGGCTCCAAGAGGATGAGGACTGGCAAAGACCTGGTGATCTCCTGACCTTTGCTCTGAGGTTGACTTAATGAAATATCTCAACAACTATTTGATAGACTGTCATGAAATTTGATGCAGACCTTCATATTCCCTGAGGATGAATTGTAAAAACTTTGGTGAGCCCTTCAATCATCTATTAGATGAAATTTCAATGTCAAAACTGACATTCCCATCAGCCTCAGCTGTACTTTGTGTTCAATGCTAATTAGCAAATGTCAGCAGGCTAACATGCTAAAGTAAGATGGTGAAATGGTAAACATTACACCTGCTAAACATTAGTATGTTAGCACTGACACTGCGAGCATGTTAGAATGCTCACATTAGCGCTGTGCCCCAAGCAAAGCTCTTCCTAAGTACTTCCTCATGGAGCTGCTAGCACTAGCATGACTGCAGACTCAAAGTCTTGTTACATCGTGTAGATCAAGTTGTTTTAAAGGTCTGGAATCGTGGGGGGAAAAAAAGAACTTTGGGATGTATTAGGGTGATGATGGGGGGCCTCCTGTGCTGTAAAAGTACTCAATTCTTTCTCCTCTGTCTTTTTAAAGTTATTACAAGGAACTTTCATCTTGTGTTGATTCTAGTTCTAGAAGACAAATGTCCTCCCCTTGTCTTTGTGATGTCTGTACTCTCTCATACTATAATGCTACATGTAATGTAGACATAGGCTCTTCCAGTCAGTAAATCGTTAACTATACAGAAATAACTCATCTTCTCGCTGATGGTCTCAATCTCTTATGTGGATCATACTGTATAGGGGCAAAAAGTTCCTCGTAGTAACTTTTCAGCATTAAGGTGGAACTCATTGCTACGTCACACAAGAAAGTAAAATAAAATTTGTTAGGGTGGCACCACCCAGTGCTACGCTGAGTACGTATATAACTTCTGTAATTAATGAGACATGGGAAGTGTTGCTGATTGTTCAGCAACTAAAAAGTCTTTACAGGCTTCCAGAAGATTGATATTTATGTCAGGAATAGCTGAAATCCATTTTTGGAGACAATATTCCCTCCGTTATTGGTAACATATGTGTTCATTTTATAGCTGATTTATGCTTAACGAGACTTCCAAAACAGCCTCCTGGAGGACAGAGTGGAATCTAAACTGTAAGGAAAGATGGATGTAGAGAAATCTAAACAACTTTTAGTGAATAATATATCACATATGTTCAAAATAGTATTTATAAGAATAAGTCAGAAAAGTGCCATTACACCAGATCTTTATGTACTTTTTTGTACTGTATATACCTAATAATATTCAGTTTGTGTGACAGTGCTGTCTTATTTATTTTACTGTATTGCTCCAGGACTTTGTGAGGTTCAAACTTTCTTTTAAGTCTCAATTCCAGTCACTCCTCTACTAATTTTTAGGCCTCCAGTCTAAGTCTTGAGTCCACAGCTCATGTGTCATAACAGTGTTTCTAATCTATGCAAGTCTATAGTTACATAGTTACAATTTACAACTTTCTAATGAATGTGGATTGATTTGTGTGCTTGTGTAATTCCTCCCCTTATCCCCTCCTCCCCCATGTATTTCTTCTCCTCCTCCCTCCGTCCTCAGTTGAGATCTTAATGCGCCTCCTCCATCATCTCCTCTCCTCTTTTTGTTCCTCTCCTCCTCCTGGCCTCCACAAATGTCTGTTCCAGAGCAGTGCAAGCTGAAGATAACAGTTCACATGCTCAGGCACAAACCCACTGTGCCAAACGTGCATGCCCGACAACACACACACATACACACTAACATCTTATTCTCTGAATACCACCCTAACACAAATACACCATAACACAGTGTGCACGTTCTAGTTTATGTGTGTGTGTGTGTGTGTGTGTGTGTGTGTGTGTGTGTGTGTGTGTGTGTGTGTGTGTGTGTGTGTGTGTGTGTGTGTGTGTGTATGTGTGTGTGTGTTTTGTGTTGCTGGCAGCTCTGTAATTACCTTTGGGTGGAAAATCTCAAAACCGTGTCCTCAGGCGAAATGCCACATAGGATCAAGACAGGGGTGCAGGGTCCTGCCCCCTTCTCAGACTCTCATCCAGACTGAGAAGAGAGGGGATTTGGGGATGGGAGCTGCTCCTGCATATTTTACGACCTGTTCTGCAACCATCTGTTCCCTGACACACTCTCATAAGCACACACTCACACAATCCAGCACGTTTATCTTCCAGGCATGTGGCCCTATTTAACAAATATTGCACCTGATATGTGACATGGTAACAAGCAAACACACACAAACTTTCGTAATGCAGTTAGTTAAGGGGTCGCAGTCACTGAACACACCTCTCTGCCAGCTGCCACACTCCATAACAAGATGTTAAACAGATGCCATGGAAACAAGTTACCGCAATTGAACCATGTGTGCCAGCAGACCAGTCAGAGTGGTCAACCAGCCCTGAGAAGACTTTTACGCTCAACAACCTGCTGCGGTCTCACTTAATAACAACTTGTACTGCTCTGACCTTTGTGCTCAGTACTTTGTTGAAAATCAAGCCATGAAGTCCAGATACATTTATGCATTTTGGCAAGAGCCTTAATTCTATTTTAGATCATGATTTAATAATGGCATCCCGCTGATGCAAGATATATCGTTTTCCACGAGAGAAACTATTTAAACCGTCGATGAGGAGATTGCAGCTCGAGAAAGTAGTTATATGCCAACAGAGCTTGTTGCTGTTTAATTTACTATGACCGCATTTACATATTTTGGCGCTGGATGCCTTAAATTAAGCTTTTAAGTCAAGTATAAACTCAATGGGTAAAATGAGAAATGTTCTTGATTGGATTTGTGTTTTCCAACGCCCTTCGGTGGCGGCCGGTGACCTTTCTCAGAGGATGTTAGCAACAGAAAAGAACTGTTTATCCGAGATGACACCACTTGTACAACATGATCAAACTCTTTGTTCTCTCTGGTTATGATCTATAGTCACAGCAATGAGCTGAAATTACAAGGTATTCAGAGAGAAACTGATCAAGTCAGTCAAATTTAAAGCATAACTCTGGATTTCTTTTACATTTTTGCCTTGTTTTCATAGTTTTGGTCATCATTTCTACTGTTGATAACAACATTGAACTCAACAAGTTGATTGCTGAAATCTGAGTATGTGGTAACATTGCTTAAAACACAGGCAAAGAACATACCGTCAGATGATCAGACAGGTTTTATAAAAACCTCCAGGGTACCAAACTAATTGAGCTGAATTGTCTTCGAAATGATGTGGTTTACCTAATCTGGTTTAACTGCTGGCTTATTCGTAGTCATACTAACGGCGTGGCTCTAGGTATGGTAAACAATCTCCTGGTCAGTCCTCCACCTTGGTCCAAATTGAAATATTCGGGCTATTGGGTGGATTACCATAAAACTTTGTAGAGACCTACATGGTCCCCCGAAGATAAACCCTAATGACTTTGGTTATCGTTGACTTTTACATTTGTGGTTTTGAGTGAAATATCTCAATAGCTCTTGAATGGATTGCCATGAAATTTGGTACAGCCATTCATGTCCCCCTGAGGATGAACTCCAATAACTTTAGTGATCACTTGAACTTTCTTTTTGCACCATTATCAGGTCAAAACTTTGATATGTCCAATTCTTAAATACCTGAAACAACTTACTGACATTTCCATCATCCTCAGCTATACTTTGTAGTTAGAAACATGCTACAGTAAATAAACCAAAAACACCTGTCACCATGCTCCCAGATCTCAGGAATTATTTTGGTGAGTACAGTATTATTCTAACATAGAAAGGATGGCAATGAAAATATGTGGTTGGCTTTGGTTTAAAAAGGCAAAGATGTTCTGAAATCATTTACCTCAAAGCAATTCAACATCTGTTGTCCCCTCAGTATACTTTCCCTGTCTTACCACATCTATGTCTTAATTTCCCTACCAATCTATCTAGACTAGTCTTCTTCTTCTGTGGTGGTGGTGGTGGTGCAGCAGTGGTGCTGTGGACAGTGGATGGATCGCGGACGGTGTGGAAGAGCTGTGAGAGACAAAGCCACGACAGAGAAAACAGGTAACAGCATGTCCAGCGGACTGAAGGCTGATGGGAGAGAGGCAGGGGGGCGGGGACGCTGGATGGGGCCCTACCTCCCGTGATCATTGAACTTAGAACCTTAGCCACCATGGTGGGTGGTCGTGGTCGGTGGCGGTGGGGGGTTTAAGGGACACACAGAACATGCTGGAAACTCTGTACCTTTCAATGTGCCTTCAGAGAGGGCCCAACTCACCCCCGGAACCATTAAATCTAGAGGAATGAGACCGTGTTAGTCAGGCAGAAGCAGAAGACAGCAAAGAAGGAAGATGGGTGAGAGTGAGAATCAGAAGAGAGTCAAAGAGAGAGAAAGAGGGAAAGAGGGATGGAGTAAGGCCAGAAGGAAGCGATGAAAGATTAAGCTGGTTTGTGTTCCTATGTTTTGTCTTTCCAGTGATTCTGAGTCCAGTTCATAGGATTAACACTTCCGCTGTTTTGTTTTATAATAATCAGAAAGTTGTTCTCCAACCAGAACAGACATTTACAACCATCTGACACCAGTAAGCTCTTTCTACTGCTTTTGTATATCGCTGATAATCCAACATCTATCCGTTCTCTCATCCTAAACAGCTTGGTACGAGTGTGTGAAAATGATTTCCTGGCACAAAAAAAAACAAGCCAGAAAAAAAGGAGATACAAAAATGTAGAAAAAGGAAAAAGCAAAAACAGGAACTTAAATATGAAAGGGCTTGTGTACTATCAAAAAAAGGGGGCATCTTGTAATATAAAGTGTACATATGTTCGGCTGAGAGAATGTGTACGGATATGGGCAAGTTTCTTGAATGGTCAGATACCTCGGTAGACGCCTCCTGAAAAAAGGAAGATCAATTTCCATCTGTATTTCTCAAGAGCTGGACAGATACAGGTCAAATAAAATGATCAGAAGGAAATCAAAAGGTTTTCTTTTTTGGTTTTGAGAAACCAGTGTTGTCCACTGCTCCTTGTAGAAATGTAAAAATAAACAAGTGCCTTCAAAATAACTAATGTACTGTTAGATAGGCACTAAGGTCTAATGCTAGCAGATGCTAGAGCTCATGTTTTTGGGAGTAGGAGGCAGTGGAAAGAATTATAAAAAAACAACAAAAGCAGTTTGTCACCAACTCCTATACAGCCGGAGGGGAGGGGGAACAAGCAGGGAATTAGCTCTAACTCCTACAAATCTCACCTGAAATGATCTCAGATCTCAGATAGGGGAGAACTCAGGGGGAAACTCTTCCTCCTTTTCTTCCAGATTTGGGTCTATCCCTGCCCCTGCGGCTGTACTAAACCACATGCAGAAGAGGGGAAGGGAGGGGGGTCATCTCGTTTTTTTTTCTTTCGATCAGGGCGGTTAAATAATCAACAACTCCCCCTCCCTCTAGCTCTGTATACCCGCCACCATGCAAGCCCCATCTGTCAGCACTCACTGGGCATGCTCCAAAGGGGCCATCCCAAGCACGGCGTCTACGGTAGACCAGGCAAGGTAAGGGAGGAGGGGGGAAAGGGAGGCGGGGTTGAGAGGTACTCGCACCAGTGGTCAGCTGTCCTCGATCTGCAAACCGACCGATTATGAAAGCTTTTCTCGACGTCCAGCTTGATAAATTTGATGCTGGAGTTGAAGAAAAGCCTCCACAGTCCATAGCAGAGTCTGCAGAGCTAGAGCAGGTGACCACCAGACTGAAACCAAATCTAGCCGGAGGACGAAGAAGGGAGGATGGTCGAGGGGTGGGGTGGGGTGGGGGATGGTTCTACCGCAGAGTAGCAACTATTTTTGTTACTAGATCACTAATTGCGTTCTTCCGGATTCGGCCAAACCAAATCAAAAAAAGCAAAAAATAAAAGGCTCAGGCTCAAATCAAGCAGGACTCAGAAAGATGTGGAAAGACTACCGACCAGCTAGCTCCTTCTCCTTACTCCGTCTCTTTTTCTCCATGCGTTTCAATCTCTTCTCCTCCCTGCGTTTGGCTTCCTCGGCCTCCTGGCTGCGCCGGCACTTGTGGAAGTTCTCGACCACCACGCCCACGAACATGTTGAGCACGAAGAATGCCACGATCAGCAGGAAGGAGATGAAGTAGAGCAGCATCCACGGGTTGTAGTTCATTACAGGCTGAAACGAACACAAGATACAAGGTTTTCAGATAGCCTCTGCCACCGACATGTGATCTGGATATATTTAACATTGGTATGCATGAGTGTGTATAAGGGTGTACATAATTACCTGTTGGTCAACTCCTACAGCATCTAGTCCATCATACATAATATCCACCCAGCCGTCTTTTGATGCCAGAACAAACAGAGACATCAAAGCCTGACGGAGAGAGAAAGACGACAGGTTGAAACATGAATGCAACCACTGATAACCAGGCTTGCAAAAACTTCAATGAAACGTGTGTCTATGTATCTACTGTTCCGAAATAATGGCAATTCTGACGTCTCACCTGTCCCAGGTTGTCAAAGTTGTACTTGTGTCGGACCCATCTGTAGTTTAACTGCAAACAGTCTGACTTGTTGGTGATATTCCTTACATCTTCTCCTTGACAAACAAAGAACTTCCCCTTAAACAGCTGAGGAGACAAAACACAAACGCCTGTATTTTACACGGAACCGCAACAGAACACAGATTTTTGGAATAAGGTTATGTTTTCCTTCAAGTCTACATATTAGGGTTGGGTATCGGTACTCGATACATTTAAGGTATCAACCGAAATAAATCAATACCAAGTATCGAAACGTCTCCCGTCAAACGATACCTGCCATCGATCCTTTTTGCACCCAGAGCTAAAAAATGTGACTATTTGTATGGACTTGCTCACAGCCAATCAACGCAAGCGTTCTTCCATTGAATGCGACTTGTGATTGGCCCACTGGCACAGCAGCTACAACCAGTCTGTGGTGGTGAAGTCGCAGTGAATTTCAGTTGGTGTGCTTAGCAGTACAGTAGCCAAGATGCCACCTAAACGTGTGTCTATACTATATACTATACTTGGATTGGTACCGGTACCAGCCCTACAGCATACATTTATAATAACCTACTTATTAACACATCATCATTATCAGTCCTAATAAACCTTCTACAGGAGCAGTAGTCTAATAAACTAGCATTAGAAATACTATTACACTGTTAATTTATATAAATAGTAATATAAAGATGTAAATAGCTTGCACTAAAAGAGCTGTAACCTTGGAACATACACACCTAATTTAGTCTGACTGCTGAAGCCTAATATTATCTTTGGCTGAGCTTGAGAGTATATTTTTAGAATGCATATTGTATAAGACATTGTCCCTTTTCACCACAGCTGTTTTTTTTTTTTTTAAATATGAAAGACAGTACAATAAGTAGAGAGAAATGCATCTTTTCCCCAGAGTATTGTGAGACCACCCTGGGTTTAGTTTATACAAAGTTAAAGTTCAGGCAATAGTTGGAATTATTCATGAACTATAGAATAAAATACAGCAAAGCCTGCTTGGTGTAAAATACGTAGGCCACTGTATGACCACACTCGTATAGCCAACATTTTTAACGCTGGAGGTTAAAGAAGGTGCTGTGAATTCTGTAGAAGCTTCCAAGTGACAGCTTCCAATCATCGCTGCATGGTGTCATCGCGGCCGTTAACCCTTCACGACGCTCCCTCATTCGGACAGATGGTTTATAGACATAAACATGCTGATGGTAGACAGACAGCCGCCCAAGCAGCACCAAGGGCACTGAGCTCGTTGCTATAGATTAGTCCTTGGGCCATTAGCCATGAAAATCTCCTATGCGACCGGATAAGCATACATAAGTGTCTCTGCCAATGAGTTACATTGTGAAGGGTACATGGAAACTAAGATTGTGTGATGTATGTACCAGCAAGAAATGAGAGGAGAAAGTGAAGAATCGTGGGCGTATTTCTCACATGTCGAACTGTTGCAGCTCGCAGGGTGGAGGATAATGTTTCTATGTCACGGCTGTCTAGACAGTGGTCTTACTTCCTTTTTTTTTCCTTTTCTCATTATTTCTGTCTGTTTCACTCCACTCGCTTATTTCCTCATTTCCTAACTCTCTCCTCGTGCTCCTCCCCGCTCTCACCTGCACTCCCAGGATGCCGAAGATGATGAAGAAGGCGCAGCAGATGACCACGATGTTGCCGATGGGCTTCAACGAGGACATCAGGGTCTCCACCACCAGCTTCAGCCCTGGGGCTCTGCTGATCACACTGGAACACAGCATATAATGGGATATTAGTGCGCTGCATCCGTGTGTGTGTGTGTGTGTGTGTGTGTGTGTGTGTGTTTGTCTGAGTGTGTTTGTGCCTACGTAGGTCACTTACAGTACAGCTCATACAGTACCAGATGGAGCAGGGATGCCTGCGGCGTTCCAACCCCCGAACCTCCTCACACCCCCTGCTCACCCTCAGGCCCTCACCCTGTCTGCACACACACACACACTCATTTACACACACACACACATCTTAATTTCCCTTGTTTACCACCATCGGAAACCTTTTTTTTTCACACTCGCACACACTTTCAGAACTTTTCAAACCTAGAAAACACTTGTTGGCTCAGACAAAATTAACGCTTCTTTCATTCCCTCCCGCTCTTCTTTAAAAAAAATGTAAAATCTTTCTCCCTCCTCTTTCCGTTTCCTTTCATTTTTGCAGTCAAGGAAACAGACACATCTAATTAAGCCAATGGACTGATGAGGATGTTTAATTAGCGCCAGCATGGCACCCGGCACTGCACTGTGCTGCAGCTGAGCTTCTCTGACATGCTGGAACACAAACATACGCACACTACATAAAACCTGCTTCTACACATTGAAAATGCACACACATACACACACACACACACACACACACAAACACACAAACACACACACACACACACACACACACACACACACACACACACACACACACACACACACACACACACACAAACTTAACTCAATACGTGATAGACACGATGATACACGACAAGGCCTAAACGAAAAGAAAAACAAAGCAACACGTTCAAAGAGCATGTCGAGGTGACAATCCACTCTGCCTTTTAGTCTATCAGTCTTTGTTTTCGTTGTATGTTTTTTCCCCTGGGTGGACGATTGAGTGAAGGAAGAGTCAATAGTCCATTAAGAGAGGACATGAGATAATAAGGAGCCAGGGTTGCCACTGATCAATAGACCTGATCAGAGTATAACAAGCCTATGGATGCACCTCAGTTTGCACCTCTTGATATTCTTATTGGAAAAAAAAAACACACACACACACACCCACAAAAAAACAAAAAACATGTTGGGATGCAGTACTGCTGCTGACCTATAGAGGGTAGTAGTGTTCAAGAGCTGCATCTGCACAGGTCTGCATTTGGGATTGATGCAGTTCTGCTGGTATATGAGCATGTTTGTATTGCTAAAAGCAAGGGAAGCAAGCACCTTTTTAAGAATGAATTCATATTTGTATACATTCTGTCTTCATGTAATACATTAGGAGTTGTGAGGTTGTCTCTTCCTTTGATGTAAATATCTGATTAATGGTTAATATTGTTGATTAGCTGGACTTTTGATTATTATAGGATGGTATAATGTGCCCAGAGACTACCACACATGTCATCCTGAACTAATGAGGTGATGACATTCTTTTCTTTCCTTTACTTTTCTTTTACAATCCTGTCTAAATGTGTGTTGTTTTATATGTCTTTGTTTTTATATCTCTTTCTAGTGTGTTTTTTTCCCTGTGTGCTTTGAACATATATTGCTACTCTCTTGCATGCTCTCTTTTTTCTTTCATCTTTTTTGTTGTATTGTATTTGTGTATAATATTGTGGGTTTATATAACTGTATTAGTTTTTTCTGTGTTAACCCCTTACAAACTGCTCATATTCTGGCATTTCAAAATATCCCCTCATATCCCGATACATAATAGAGCATAGAGAGTGTAAAAAGCATTAACAATCACACTATATATTGGTCTAACGTTACATAACACAGAAAAACACATGTCAATTTCAATTAATTACGTATTAAATGCGAAAAAACAGTTTTTGAATGTTGTTTTTTGAATGAATATGGGTCAAACACTCAACAAAAATGTGTATCAGCTGCACCAAAATGTTTTTAAGGAGTGGAAATATATATATATATTTTTTAATATTCTGGGTCACATGAAGAACAGTCATCAAATTTCTGGCTTAAAGGAAAGTTTTTAAGATGTCTTCTCTCAAATGTAAAACTGGGTGAAATTAGACCCTGAGCAGCATGTAAAATCAGGGTTAAATCAGGACTCAAGGATGAGTAGCTGTTGCCCAGCACGATGGCTAATGGGGATCCAACTAAACTAAACTAGACTAGACTAAACTGTGAACTAGAAATGGAAAATATTGCATGGATCAGTTAGAAATATGCAATTAAAGCTTGTTGAATCAATATTATTCTTTTCTATCAACAATTTAGAAAGTTAAAACTGAAAAAAAAACTGCTCAAGTGGAGAATAAGAAGCAAGATGCTATGAGAAAGCGAGAAATTAAGTGCAACTTGTTGGGTGAGTCAATGAGTTTGAGTCCATTAGGGACAAAATCACATCCTATGCAGCCTCTCTCCATCTCAGTCCTTCAGATGGTACATTCACTGCCAAAAAAATAAAGATGTTTCCACACTTTTCTGCTTTGCATATGAAAAAAAACCCCCTCAAGCCATCCTCTTCAGCTCTTTACATCATGTTCTCCATTTGAGCTCCATTTTGACAAATACGCTGAATTGAAAAGGCTTATTAAGGAAGGAGAGACAAGCCTCTTATTATGAGTCAATACGCTCTGATGATGATGCGGTACGTGAAGGACACACACACTGCGACGGGCGATGTCTATTTGCATATGACACAAAAAACGAGGAAAGAGAAGCTGGACGGATGGCGGGAGCCTGAGGGAAGGGAAAAGTTAGCGCTCGCTTCTTCTAATCTACCTCTCTGCATAATTTCAGAGACGGGGTGTCCTTGTTTTGTGCGCCTTACAAAGGACCCTGGGAAGAGACTGCCGCCATCATGTGTAGCGTAAAACACCTGCACACACACACTCTCCTCCTCCTCCTCCTCCTCCTCAGCCGCCGGTGTCTTCCTCACAGCAGAGGAGAGGGAACAACAAGTAGGGCAATAAGTGGCAGGCGTGCTCCCACAGTGCAAACACTGGGTGTAATTAAGCGGCGCGGATAGATAGAAATAAGGAATAGAGGGAGGAGAGGAGGGCTGGTGAGTTTGCAAGGATATAGAGGGAATAAAAAATGAGGCAGCTGCTATTTTCTCTCTTTTTTCTTTTTTTGTTGTTGTTTCTAAACTTTTTTTCCCCCACTTCAACCTTGCTGGTTATATTTCTCTCTGCTCTTTTTATCTACAACCCACACCTGTCCTTCCTTTTCAGCAAACTTCACAGCTCCTGCATCTCTAAATGAGAGAAATACGATGAATTCAGATGTCACACAAACATGTAAATATCTTGAAAAGTGGTGATTATGCGGCAAGTTAATTGGCCGCAGTCAACACCGTCAGATATGAGGCGTGATGGGCTCAAAATGCACAAGCGAGACATCAACTACCCAACGGAAGCCTCGGGGTAATTACATCATCACCATCATGTGACTTATGAGCTTAAAGGCTGAGCCAGCAGGGGTCAATAGTAACAAACCTCACCCCACAAACGCCACACAGCAGCTTACATCAGTCAGCCTGGGATGAAGCCCGGGAGTGTGGCTGGTTTAATTAATGGATACACATAGGTGGGAGGGGGTTGGGGTGGGGTTTTCTAGGTTGCAGCCCAGTTGTCGATGCGGTGTAGGTGGTGTCGGGTGACATAAAAGTGCCATACGGTGACATGGGTACTAACTTCTGGGGCCTTCCCTGAGGCTGGCTCTCAGCTCAGGATGTGGGCTTGATGAATGACTGCAGAGGCGTGTGTATGTATGTGTGTGTTTGTTTGTTTGTGTGTGTGTGTATGTATGTGCCCTGTTAAACAAAGCCGATTAATCATTTTGTCACAAACACACATACACATACGCCCTCCTCTCTTGTGTAGCGTAATGCCGTCATTAATATCTTAAATATGAAACAATCAGCACCTGCATTTGCAAATACTATATCTTCTGCTTGCTGTGATTACACACACACACACACACACGCTCGAAACACTTCAAACTCTTCACCTCATCACGCTGCATAAACTACAACAGACATTTTATCCGCTGTAGTTCAAAACTTGGTCGCCCTAAGTGACAAGCCGCCACGTGTGCATGGAAATAAGCGCTGATTGATTATTATGCCGGAGTCAGCGTTGGCAGCTCCGGTACAGCATGTGTGTGTGTGTGTGTGTGTGTGTGTGAACCCGGTGTGCACTGGCTGCCAGAGGGGAGAACACAGACAAGCTCATATTTAATTCAAACACCTAGTGAGCGTGAGTCTGCCACAATCGAACAGGGGTGACAACAAGCTGATATTGAAAGTAACACTTTATTCATGACAAAGCTGCGTCTGCCTTGAAGTGTTTGGAGGGAAAACACAAAGTTTTTTTTTTTAACTTTATAGATGCAAAAGTTTTGCTCCAGAAACAGCTAAAAAGTAGGGTTTTTTTTACATCCTGACTTGTGTAACTACACTACACTAATTTTTACTTAATTATATACGTTTTTAATAAAACAGCTAAACAAACAGGCTTGTATATTTAGCCATCCTGGTGTCTTCCTGTCGACTGTACAACTTTTGTCCTCTCGGGTCAAAATTGACCCTCTCTGGTTTAACTGTTTATAAAGCATAAGGTGTAAGTTATCACCCAATTTTGTGTTACACCTTTTTAGCCAACTTCATTCTAACTTATTACCATAGGGTTTACACATTTTTCTTTTGGAAATTATGCTCACTAGGCCTCATTTAAATTAAATTATACCTCTTTTTTGAGTTAACACCTATTGTCCTCCCGGGTCAAAATTGACCCGATGACAACAGAAAGATTACGTTTAAGTTACAGTAATGGGTTATCTTAATGATGTAGAAGTGATGGTTTACTGAAACTGAAGCACTTTAATAGACAGGAAAGCACAAATACATTTAGAGACAATTTCAAAATGAAGACAGTATGAATTTAAAAGTTAGTTAGCTAGATACATCACAATATCATCTGCAAATATAGATCACATTTACATGTCCTTTAATTAACACCTGAAACATTTGGACCTTGTACAATTCTTTCTGCAAGTGCTTTTATTACTAACCAAAAAAATGAGTGGGGAAAGAGAACTGCCGGTCTTATAACCCACTCCAAATTAAATTCCCCACCAAAATAATGCAATTATTGGACCTATTTTGAATAGCATAGAATATTTATTCCTAGAAGACTTTGAGCTGCTTCCTTTGATTAAATAGAGTTGATCCTGAAGCTCAGCTAAACTGTGTTCAGGTATTAAATGTGTAACTGACCCCACTAATAATAAAGATTAAGAGTGTGTTTACTGGCTGTATGAATCAGCAGAATATATATTATTAATAAGTCATATCAACGCTGAATTAGTGCCCCCTTAGGAACCCTGGGCACTGAAGCTCATCTTCCCCAAACAACTTTTATATTATTCCAAATGGATAATACTGCTGTCTTTTTTTTTAACTTTTGTTTTTTACCAACTAGGTTTCCGACGGTGACCATAATTATCAACATCAAGAAAATGGGTCAAGCTTTGTGTTGTATTTCTGTGGAGCCTAACATAGAGTAATTAAGTAGCTATTTCACTGTGTTTTTTGATTTTTTTGTTACAGTAGTTTGTTACATTTGTAAATCCATTCTGTTACTGAGTAAATTATTGATCTGTGCTTTAAAAT
This sequence comes from Scomber scombrus, assembly GCF_963691925.1. Taxonomy (NCBI): domain Eukaryota; kingdom Metazoa; phylum Chordata; class Actinopteri; order Scombriformes; family Scombridae; genus Scomber; species Scomber scombrus. The sequence continues at coordinate 6,048,403 of NC_084990.1, forward strand.
CATCAACTGATATTGTGAGCTATAGAAAAAACTTGGACCACACAACAAATCAGACACCAACCAGATTCATTTCACGGAGCCTCACCACAAACATTTCATATTTCATGTACTCTTATCACTAAAGGAGGCAGTGAAATAACTAAACATTTGACGCACCTCTCTTCCTTTTCCCAGTTCTTTGCATGGGTAACATTAGGGAGTAACTAAGTAACTTTGAGTACTTTTACTTCAATTCAAATTCAATTCAATTTCAATAAAGTAACAGTATTTCCAACTGAGTAGGATATGTCAGCTCTCTTTACACCTCTGACCAATTGACATTAAATCGGCACTTGTTTAAGCCAGATAAGATCATCACATATGAGGGTTGCGTCCGTAGAGCTTGGGGGAAACTGCAGAGTTGAGTGTTTATATGAAAGTATTGATTCAAGCGTCTCTGAAGTGAAAAGCTCAAGCATCTTGTCGAAGATAAGTAAATCCCACATTGATCCAACCTTTTTAATCAGTTGCTTGTGTCATTCAGTTTAGCACCGACGTGCCTCACTCCGAATGTGTCTTGCTTCTAAACAAAAACATTGGGAGCTTAAGCAGTAATTGAACTCTGCATTGACCACACCGAATTATTTGTAATAGAGTTTTAAGTAGCTGCAGCACAGTATAACCAACCATACAATATACCCAGAGAAGCATGGTAATAGCTTTATATGCTATTGCTTTTAATGCTTAATGCTTTGCTCTTTTTGGATCAAAAGTTAATAAGTATGTTTACACATTTTTAGTGTTGCTTTCTTGTAACTCATCTGCAGCCTAAGGCCACCGAGCTCAACATTTCCTTCTTTCTTTTTACCGTCCTCTCCTGTTTCTCTCTCCCTCACTCACTCTCTGCCTATCTTCACACACACTTCCTAATCCTATTTCTCCCTTTTTTGCCGTTTTGCTTCTTTTTTTTCTTCTCTCAAACTCGCGACGTCACTCCCAGCGGAGAACTGTGGCCCCTTTGCTCCCGAGAATATCCCCCCCACGCCAAAAAACACAAAATTTGTCCAATTTCCTCTTATAATTGCAACATATTTTTTAATCTGACTTTAAAACCTTCCCTAGTCGACATTAATACGGCCTCAGCCTCGCCGCCCTATGGGGATTAAATAAGGCAGGGCATACAGCCGAAGGACTTAAAGAGGATTCAGCAGCCGTTAAGAGTCAGGTGCTCTTTTCAAGTGTTCAGATTGTCACAGTCGCAACAGATCTAATTACAAAGAGCCTTGTTTGACAGTCAGTGTGTGCTCCAATGGCACGTTAACATTCTGCTGGCAGAGTGATCAGGATGCAGTAACTTTTCCAGCTTTTTTAAGTATCAAAGTTGTAACCAAATGATATAATATGTTCATCAGAGTTCTACCTACAGGTTAAATACTGTTGACATCCACAGTTGGAGATGTCAACAACACATCATGGGTCATCAATTAATAATACTGCAAAGGTAACTAATAGCTTAAATTCAACAAATAAAGCTAACATAGGGTATTTATTACTCCTAGAAGAACTACCACAGTTAATAACCTCAGTGTTCCTCAAGGAGCAAATGGGAGTTTATGTGATAGATCATCAATATGTTATGACCATCAGTTTAGTTTCTGAGAAATCAACCTGTTGCTTGCCCTTATTGCCCCCCCTCACCCTTTAGTGAGTAATCAATGATCATAGCTGAGAGAAATGATTGCCAAAACTACAAAAAAATAAGACCCATATTGTAAAACTTTGGAATTATCCTTTGAAATGAGCTGATTTAAACTGTTGACTGTATTCTCAAGTTTCCACCAAACATAAGCTTGAACTTCAGCTGGCTATTAGTAAAGCATGCAACACGTTTTTAAGAGCAGAGATTGGATGTCTCTTATTTTATTTTATTTTTTAAATATTATGTTTTGGGCATTTTTGCCTTCATTTGAAAGAAGCTGGAATAAAGGCCAACAGGAAACAAGGAGAGGGAGAGAGAGAGGTCCCTTGCCAGAGTCAGGTAACCACTCCGCTACCAAAGTGCTCCCTCTTATTCTATTTTATGTACACATATTTAAATGTATTGCTGCTAATTCAAACGGGAGAGTTTGGTACTCATCTGAGCGGATGAGGAAGTGGATTATATGAATAAACTGCTACAACATAAAGCATTTGTTGAATGTTATGAACTGAACTATGAAATATTACTTTTAAATTGAAGTCCTTATGTTGAATAGATTACCTTTAGTCATTATATTGTTTATATATATTGCTCACAGCAGATAAAAAACACAATTTCTAAGTTATTTCATTCAGGGTCAACTAATCTGATCCCTATAAACACACATTTAAGCACAGGCACATCTACTTCCTGATACACTTACACAAACACTACAGTATTAACTCAAAGAACAAAGTAAGACTTTGAAATCAGGGAGATTTTACTTTCATGTCAAAGGTGAAAGTTTAAAAAAAAGTGAAAGGAAGAAGAGAAGAGATCAGCTGTGTTTAGTGAGTAAAGATAAAAATGAATATTTGATTTTTTTTTGTGTTCTTCAGAGAACCCTGATAAATATTCAAGAGGGGGTAAAGCCTCAAGAGCTCCCCTTCACAAGATGAGACACCAAGCGTGCTGCGAGCCAAGTCGAACATGAAGCCACTCACAAGCAAATGGCTTGGCATGTACACACGCAAACACACACACACACACGCTGACACTGAGACTTTACATGCGCACAGATGGAGTAGAAAACTTAAGGACTGCACACATGTAAAGACCCTGCCTGAAAACAAAGAAGATAATTATTTCTTTCTCTAGAAATCTGTCTCTTACACTCTTCCCCTCTCTCTCTCTCTCTCTCTCTCTCTCTCTCTCACACACACACACACACACTATACGAAGCACAAAACCAGTCTTCAAATTGGTGATTTCCGCCTTATTTCCGTTCAAATAAACAGATCTGCGCAATTGTGTACACACTGACAACAACACTTGCATGAATGCACACTAAAATAAATGCCCAAACACGCACACACACACATATACACAGCCATCTCCCAAAAGCTCCAAAAGGTGGCGCATGTCAGAGCTGACAGAAAGCTCAATTTGTTGTTAGATTGAGTCTGAGTAACCCTAACCCTTACACTGCACAGTAACGTTGTATTCTTTATTCTCATTTATTCAATCTAACGCTTTTAATTGTATTTAAATGTCTTTTTATTATGCCATGTGTTGCTTTTATATCCTATCTTGATGCATTTTATGTTTTATGTATTATGTATTATGTAAAGCACTTTGAATTGCCTTGTTGTTGAAATGTGCTATACAAATAAATGTGCCTTGCCTAAAAATGCTCACTAAGTGTATGAATTATATCAGGTTGCATTGCAGGAAATGTAAGCCTTTAGGGGTGGTTGTCTTTTCTCTAAGTGTGTTTGTTCTTTATAAAGTTGTGTGGAGCTCACCGTAGCGGCCTCAGTGTCCTTAGCAGCCGCAGCACTCTGAGCATGCCCAGAATCTTGGTACCCGAGTTGGAGATGAGAGACACCAGGATGTCAATCACAGAAATCATCACCAGCATCCCATCCAGAATGTTCCAACTGCTCCTCAGGTACACTTTCTCCCCGAAGCAAAATCCCAAAGCTACAATCTGGACACAAAAAAAAGAACACAGAGGCACATGTGTGTATGAACGTATAGCAGAGTGTAGTTATTATGTGTTATTGATATAGCAGATAACACACAAAGGAGTAAACTGCTGAGATACCCAGTTTAGTTTGCATATATTTAAAATGAAACACTATCTTCAAATGTAAGCTGCATACAAATGATACATGATTTAGTAATTCAATATCTGTTTTGTTTTGTGTGTGAGGCTGTTTGCTATCAAGTCATCTTTTGTATTTATTAGGCGTGGATGCTTAATATCCCATATGCATAGCTTATTGACTCTGCGGAGCCATTGTTTACTCTGAGCTTGGCAGCGAAGATCATAAAAGAAGCGATCTTATTTGTAATGCTATAGGTTCCACTCATCATGTATTCTGCCCATATAGCAAATTTGCATTCCATAAAATAATAGAGTGATTTTTTTTTTGCTGTTTTTATTTATTTATTTATTTTTTACCTCAAACGTATTAAATCAGGCCAAGCACGGCAAGGCAAGACTACTTTCCCTTCATGCATTTCTAAACACCTCTTGAAACTGAAGAGATAAGGGAGCAAGGAGAGGGAGGGAGATGGATAGAGGGCATAATTTACATTTGTTGATGCTCATCAATGCATAAAAGTACATAGTGTATATATATAATGCGGCAGGGGAATCATCAAAGAGTTTGATCGAACTTTATAAACAGACAGCTCTCTGACAGGCCAGACAGCTTCTACTGACTCGATATTTTGTGTAGCTGTCATTAGTCAGGGAGGGTAGAAAAGTACATTTATTTAGCACTTATAAATAGTTATATATAAAAGCCTGTGGTGAATTAGCAAGTTGCTAATGCTACATTCTGTGTTGTATTATACTTCAGGACTACATTTCACTTCATTTCTCATCACGTTTATAGCAGTACATTTGTAATGCTAATATAACACTCTGAAAGGAGCTATTCTATTTGTATTAAAACTATAGTAAATGGTAACATAACCCCCATAAAAAGGCTTGAAATTGCTGTTTTCACACTTTTTTGTACTGATAAAATAAATGAGAAATCACATGTTAATTAGTGAGTTATAGAGGTGCTGGTAGTGTTGGTAGGTTTTCTTACCCTCATAAAGATCCAGGACTTATTTGAACTAATCTAATGCTGGCTTTAGAGGTCTATTTAATGGACAGCTATGAGAGTGTTATCCATCTTCTCTACATCGCTTCCAATTCAACTGAAGTAAAAGTACACAGGTATTATCAGGAAAATGTACTTAAAGGTGCAGTGTGTAGAATTTAGTGGCATCTAGTGGTAAGGTTGCACTTTACAACAAACTGAACAAACTGCTGTGACACTTGTGAAAAAAATAAAAGGACCTCTCTAGACTGAGTATATGGTTTGTTCATTCTGGGCTATTGTCGAAACTTTGCGAACTGCATGGAAGAGGACCCGCTCACAGTGCAGATATAAAGGGCTCATTCTAAGGTAACGAAACACAATTATTCTTATTTTAAGATGATTATACACAAGTTAAAACATAATTATGAATATTATAATCTATTTCTAACAAGTCCATTCCCCTATATACCACTAAATTCTACAAATTGCACCTTTAAAGTATCCACAAAGAACAGCCTCTGTGACTGATACAGTATATTATTATTGCATTATCAATACTGATGCATGAATGTGTAAGCTGCATTACATGTTGTAAGTTGTAGTTCAATGTAGTGGTTGCCAACCTATAGGTTGCCTCCCTCTGAAAGGTCACAAGTTACATTTGAAGGGTCATGAGAGAACAAAGTAATAAAGGATACATTTGACCTCTTTTTTTGGAGTTTTGGGGCTGTCTTTTTTTGGAGGGGAGTGTTGATGTACATTGGTTAGTTGCTTGGGATGGTTGTGGGGATCGTTTTGTGGTTTGTGGCCGCTGTGATTGTGCAATTACAAGCATATATCAATATTTATACTTAATTGACTACATTAGTTATGCTTGTTGTAAGTGTACTATATTCATTTATTTATATCGGTAGAGGATCTTCACAGTTCTTCTATCACTGGCAACATTACTTTAATTGATAGAGATTTAATAAAATGGCTCCCCAAGGGGCAACCTATCATTGTTGTTGTATCTTTTGTACTACACTTCAAAAAACTACTTGATAATGCTGTACTGTGCTGTTCTGTGTGTATGTGCCGGTGTGCACGCGTGCACGTGTGTGCACAGGCCCAACATTTGTGAGCCAAAGCAATAACACTGGGACCAAAAATAGAGACAGAGGCTTTGAATGAGTGACACCCATGAACTTTCCTCCCCTCTGCCTCCGCTCGCTCCTCACCCACGCCTTGCACGGACCTCCATTCAAAGCAGGGCCCGTTTGAATACTGACGAGACAATCCTCCGCTTAGCATTATGAAACAGCCCCCGAGTGAGCGTGTGTGCATTGTGTTTGTGTGTGTGTGTGTGTGTGTTCACCGTCTGAATCTCAATCTCTCATTCTCTTCGCCCCTTTTTCCTCCCTCTGCACTCTGTTTTCCTTTGTGTTTTTAGGGCTTACAGTATATGCGGGTATCAGGCAGACTGTTATTTTCTCTGCAGCTTTGTGTCTGAGCGTTTTTTAGAGTCAGGTCTCCGTCGTATAGATTTTTTTTTAACATTGTGAGTGAATACAGATGTGATGCTTGTTGTTTCTTTCCAGGCTGTGGATGATGATGATGATGATGATGATGATGAGGGGCTTTGATGTGAGGCAACCGGTGTCAGATTTTATGGTACCAAGATGTCCTGACCTACCAAATATTTTATGACATAATAGCTGATGTCCAACGAGTGAGTAATAACAGAAGTCACGGAAGCACACAAAACAGACGTGTAAACCTTTAAAAGGAAACGCTAGTCTTTCGAGATAGGTATGAATACTTCGCTTGAGGTTTAGAAAGGGGGTCATAAGGGTCCATAGTCTCATACCTTTAGAACCATCTCAGCCACAAAGATTGCTGTGAAGATGTAGTTGGATAGTGTTAGGAAGATCCGCTCCTGCAAAATAAAGGAGGAGAAAGACATGATGAGTTGAGGTACACGTTTAACGTTTTAATGATTTAAAATTCACATTTGGTTGTAAGCTTTTTTTCTTTTTTATATACAGAGTTTGTTCTTTGTCTTCTAAATGATGTAGTGTACAGCTGAATAATGTATGAGGGAACACATCCCCCCCCCCATTACAAACAACCCTCACTAATGATGGCTGGCAGGCAATAAGAAAGTTTACTCATCATAACACTCTTCTTTATATCATATTTTTACTCATACCGGTGCAAAAAATCATTCTTTTTTAAAAACTTGAGTAGACTTTTTTCAAGATCGTCTTCGGATCAGTTGAATTGGACTGGGAACAAGTAGTATTATGTTATCTGGGGAACACTCGGTGAAACATGTCGATTGTTTTAAGAAACAAGCATTTATGGTCGAACAAAGACCGAATGATTTGCTAAAACTGGCATCTTCTAGTGAAACAAGCACGTTGCATCGGGGCCTGTATGTCTTTCTATCAGCAATAGACAGTCGTTTTTAGAAAACAAGCTTTGTTTTGTGCCCATGCATTCAACACAATACCATCAGGACAGAGTGATTAGACCTCCATCTATACACAGTCACAATACTGGGCTCCCATGCCTCCCTGTAGCCTAAGGCAGCATGGCTCAGTGGTGTGTGTGTGTGTGTTTGCATGCAGGGAGAGGATGGGAGCCTATTTACTGAGCTAAACAAGGACTGAGGAGAGAAAACAAGCAGGCTAGCAAGAATAAGATCCCTTCGCCGGCTGCTTATTTACCCGACTTCCCCTCTGTCTGGGGAGACACGACCCTGTATTGCCTCTGAAAGTCTATGTGTGTGCGTGTGTATGTGTGTGTGTGTGTTTGTGTGTGAGCGAGTGTAGGTGGCTGCCTTTCCCACGGCCTGCGACCACCATCACACATGCTCTGAGGAACACAAAAACACACACACGCACACACACACATAAACACAGAGATGACAGTCTGACAGAGTTTTTGTGAAGTCTCTGGGAATGTTGGGCATGACATCACTGGGAATGGTGGTGCTGAGAGGGTTTATAAATTCCAGGCTTGACAGAAGCCATTCCTGCTCCCTGTGAACAAGTTTTCATACTTTCATTCATTATAAACTAACAGGCATGTAGGAGGGAATAAGAGAGGGGCAAGAGAAGTTCGCGGGTAGGGAGAAAAACAGAGAGAGATTGTAGGGAAATATGCTGTATGCGTTAATGAGACAGTTTGCCTCAGTATGACATTACCAGTTATAGCCTGTCTAAGTTTAGCTTTGCAGGCTAAACAAACATAGCTCGCTACAGTAGCTTCAGTACTGCATTCAAACACAGTAGCTGTAGCCATTGTAGCTAGCTTACTTGCAAAAAAGAATAAAAATGAAAGCAAACTCAACTTAATGTGATACATGTAAATTGCTGTAGCCATTTTAACTCACTGTCCTGCAGAAAGTAGCAACTAGGCTTCTCGCTCCCATTTATTTTTAAGGCATGCTAAAATGAACAAAATTATTAAGAAGAATTATACACAAACTGAGAAGTTTCTCCAAGGAGCTGTTAGCTCTGGAAGAAAAAACAAATAGCTTGCTAGCCATAATAGCTGGGGGCATTAAAGCTAGCTAGTACCATATCAACGTTGTTATTTTTTCCATATGTGTATTTATATGCTGTCAGACTTAAATGAACCAAACGACTAAATAAACAATGTCGAAGAAACTAAGAATTTGCTCCTTAAAGCTTTCAGCTCTAGCAGGCTGTATATAGTTTTCTAACATTAGCTGAAATATTGTAGACATTGTAGATATTTTAGCTAGCTAGGCAGCCAAAATTAAGCACAGGATCCAAATATGTTTACTGTACTTTTTTTCCTATGTGTGCACTTGCAAATGATGAATATAAATAAGTCCAAATAAAAAATGAAATGAAAGAGAATTTCCTCAAATAGTTTTTTTCTTTGTGTGCTCTTTCATAGCTCCTGTGTATTGGTAGCTTAAGGTTAAGAGAAACAGATTGTTGGAGGAGTAAAACATCCCCCTTTTGCCTCTCATTCCTCCTCTCTAATGTTGGTGCTATTCCCGGTTCAACGCCTGGCATCTAGCGTGTCTGACCACAGTTAAAGCAACCACAAGCCAACAGTCTGAAGAGTTCAATCCAGCTCAACCTGGTTTGAAGTAACCCTCAACACAATGGCAGAAGCCAGCTATGACTTAAACCAACAGGCACTTTGCTTAGTTGCAACTCAATGAAAACAACACTCAGTACCGTAATCTCAGCGAGTGGCTAGGCCTGGCAGATGCGTGAGAGATCCAATATCTGTCTTACAATTAAGTAACTTAAAATCCTACGTCTGTATGATGACAGCAAACATTTGGGAAAAGTAAATCACTCTACACCAATGCATTGCTACATTGTTCCTGGAAAGCTTTCATCAGGGTCCAGAGCGTAACGCTGTCTCCCTCTCTTAATGCTGTCTGGAGCGGATGACGTGCAGGCTGAAACCTTAAGATTGATTGTATTTTATACTGTTGATGTTGATATAATTCAATTTAGAGCTCTGGGCAGTGATGTATTGTCCCCTTGCTCAATTAGGGATAATAAATCATAATAGGTGGTATAATCATCCTCAATCATTTCCACTGAGCTACAGGAAGACAGTATCCAGGCAACATATACCACCAAACCAAAACAGCAGTGGACTACGAGCCAAATACTAAGTGTGTGACATAAGTTCCAAGACAATAATCAAATTATTCGGCCTGCATTCCACACTAAAATGTTGTGACTAAAACATGTTATCTTTGTTACAATGACTACATTTCTATTTAAAGAATATAACATGTGTCTTCATTCAGGCTGGCAGCGTGGCTGATGTAAAGCAGGTGCTTCCAAAGAGTTGCTGTATACAAGCAGTGGAGTGATAAATTATACATTTGGTTGTTGTACACAACCAAAACCAGAATCAGTGAGAGGAAATCGATTCACAATCGACTTCATTAATGCCAAACAACCCACGCAGACAAACAAATAGCATTATGCAATGGCCACCCGGGTAAATGAGATCTGTAGCAATAAGCATCCCCGGCTCAAAACTGTAATGACTGATCATTCTGTTGTTTCTGGCTGCTTGCTGCGTCATACATTTCCATCTCATTTCAATAATGGCATCAGGTTGCAGAGTGGACACGGCAGCCATGGCAGGAAACTGACAAAATACATTTGTATCCAAAAATCCTGCTCTGTGATGTGAGTGCTAGTGTGGCTGCTTCGGTGGATTTTGTGCATTTGCATAATGTGATGGTGTTTGCAGAGGTGAGAGGAGGGGTGGAATCATCCTATCTATATGTGTGTGTGATCTCTCTTGCCCTGATGAGACCGAACGGCCTTGTTGGGGCGGCCTCCATTTGTTAAACATCTCTTTTCCTGGACATTAGCCACGTACGCCAGCCCACAGATAATTGAATCAATTACAACAGCACTGTCTCCTCCGTGTTTCAGTCGCAAAACAAGCAGAACGGAGCGTTCCAGCGAGACCGAACCGCATTAGGCCTATCCGTGGAACACCTCGCTCAGTGAGAGAGAGAGAAAAAAAATCAAACAGTGATAATTATTGTGTTTATGCATGGAGCGGCTGGGCTGTACTCTACTGCTATTGCTGGAAGTAGGGAAAGGACATGGAGTTAGATGCGTGTGTGTGTGCGTGTGTGTTGCTGCAAGGCATCCAGCCAGGCCTCCTCTATTTGAAGGGATGGTGCATTAGCTGAGGAGGTGATGGTGTTGATGATGCAGTGCAGTAGATACAGGGGTATATCACACATTACCCAAAGCTACTGGCTCAGAGTCAAACAGGAGTGGTTCCCTGCTTACACAATGTTCCACCCCATTTCTCTGAGGAGAGCAAACTACTGTGGTGATTCTGAGTTTTTCTTTATGTGTGAATGTGCCTCTATGTGTGTGTGTGTGTGTTTGTTTGTTTGTTTGTTTGAACAGCCATCATGGTATGGATTTACTGACAGGTACTTTTTTTTTTAAGCTGGCAAAGAGTTTCTTTATGATTGATTCTACAAGCACATCTCAGGAATGTCTGAATTTTTATTTCCATTTCTTTCGGTGTTTGTCGTTGAAGACCGTAAAGGCTTCACACGCCTCAAGTCACAGAGGCCGACTCTACAGGGCGAATACTCAGGGTGTCAGGGTGCGTGCTCTTGCATTTAAACAAGTTTCAAAACTCACTGCGCTGCCGGGATCGATGCGAGGCCTCTCCATGGCGATAGTGATGCAGTTGAGGAAGATGATGATCAGCACCACATGGTCGAACATCTTGTGCTTGATGATCTTCTTGCATATGATCCGCAACCTGTCGAGAGAGGAGAGAAAGACGGACCCTTTTAAATCTTTAGTCACGCTGGAGGTGGAATTGACATGCTGTGCTGCTTGCATCTAAACCAAGCAAATATACCGAGAAGCGTGTGATAAAAGAAGCGACGCTGACTCAAGTGAAATCACTTCTACTTTAAGTAAATGTAAAGAAGTATTTTCAGCAAATGTGTCACAGCATACCAAACACAAACGCCTCCTGCTGCTCAGTATTTGTCATAAAGGCATGTTCTATAAAACCTGAAATGATGTTACATACTGTACAAGGACAAACACGCTGTGCACAGTTTATGAGTAATGAAAGATCTCATTCTATTTAAGAGAGCTTGTCTCATATACAGTAACTCTGTAATGAACCACTGTAGAATTAGGAGTCATTAATTATGCCTGACTTTCATTACCCCAACATGAAAAGGTTCCCAGGCTTTTAGCTCGCGACAACAGAGAGAAAGAAAGAGGAAGCACTTGTTATATATATGGCACTGGAAGGGATTAAACCGTGCATCAAATCCGCTTTGATGGCTCATATCAGTCTAAGTGTGCGGCGGGGGGACAATATTGCGAGCTCAGATCTGGATTTTTTGGCTTTATTTGGCAATACAGACATCATTGTGTCAACACTCGTGTGTCTGCGTGTCATCTGACGGCGGTGATTATTGTTCGTACAGTACGCAGACTGGATGAGCTAATTCCTCTTTGATATCTGCACGCCAGAGCCGTGTCGCTAAAGTATTCATGTGTTTTTCCTCATGCAGGCGGAGAGAAACACATGGCAAACACACGTTTCCGGTGCCAGGTTTTTGAAGGGCTAATGTCTGGCTGAGAAGTTTAATGATGTCAAGTTCAAATGGCCCCCAAGACTTTCACACACACTAAAACCTCTGGGAAAAAACCTGTCACCACACTCTGAAGCACAAGCAAAATAGACCTGACATCTTGATGCATTAATTCATATATTTAAAAGATTTTGACAGCTGACATAACTAAATAGTAAAACATTTGAATGTGTCAAAACACCTTAAAAGGTTGTTTTTTTTTCTCCTACGTACAAATTCTCATTTAGAATTTGCAGTAAATAGTTTAGTTTTTCGTCTTAACCTGTCACTTTAACAGCGTGGGCAGTGGTGTGACAAGTCTTTCTTCTTTCTAGATTTTTTGTCCAAGAAGTTTAAAATTCTGTAGGTGGTGCTCAGGCCTTCTTATGTAGCATGGCTAGAGAAGATAGGAGCTGCTCATGCTAATTACCCAGCTCTTCTTCTCTTCATTCTAAACAAACCAGAGACATAAACCACATCACTTTCCAGTGTGCTGGATGATTGCTTTCCAAGAAAGAGCTGACAGATGCCGGGAACAGTTAATCTTTTCTTCAGCTATAGGCTGAATCTCTTTTATGTGATATCATTTGGCAATGGAAAGAAGCAAAACAGAAAGTTTCAACATGAAAATGCAGCAGATCATTACTTCCACTATTCACTGGAACTCCCTCCCTGCTGTCTGTTTGTTCTATTCTTGTCTGTATCTTATTATCTGTTGCTTAAATGACCCACTTCCCCCACAAGGTTCAGTGTAGTTCCGCATGATCTAATCATGTACAGTATGGGGCACCATATGCACAACTCCCTGCACATGGTCCCAACGCTGATGGACCTCCTTTCTTACTCAGCCCATTCTTGTGGCGAACACATCTTATCGCAGTGACTGCATCACAGTATGCTAGCATAGCCAACCCACTCCAGCACTCATTAAAAACTTCCCCTGCAGTAATCATCAGTAGCAGCGGTAACAGTAGTGAGCACAAAGGCAGGTTGAGGTGAACTCGGGTCCGTGTGAAAGCTGCTGGACTCCGGCTTCCCACTACGCTGCTGTCTCTTGATGTGATTGTGAGCACAGGCAGGCGTCTGCGGTGGTTCAAGGCCAGAATGGACGCCACGCAGAGCCTGTGTCCTCAGTGTCACTCTCAACAACGGCCAAACCTCGGAGCCTGCTGCGATTGAAAGCCAGCTAGAAGCCCGGTTTGAGCCAAGCTCCTTCAATTTTCTTAATACTCTGACAATAGCAGACTACAGGGAGCTTTTCCTATTAACCTTTTCCAAATTATATAATACAGCAAGCAGACAACAGAAACATCTAGAACTTCTGATAAGGCTCGAATTCCCAGATAGAGATGATGCAAATCAATAGATAATGCAAATCAATAGAGAAATTATTCTCACTCACTTCAGTTGTTAGCCGGAGTCTGCTAATTTTTCAGAAACATTTTCGCTAACTATTTTACTACTGGAGCTATTGTGGATATATAAAAAGACAATAAAACTGTTTTAAGACATGAGTAGAAACTGCTTTAATGCTTTGAACCTCTTTGTTGGCGTTTCCATGGCAGTAGTTGACTTGGAAAGTGGAAGCTAGCAAGCTCGACTAACTAGCGGTAACTCAGCAAGCTAGCTTTCTCATTCTAACGTTTACTTTTTGCACATTTTTCAACATCCGCTGAGTCATAGTCCGCTTTTACACTTATTATTATTATTATTATCATTATTATTATTATTATTATAGTCAGCTTTCACACACTCAGTGCCCACACATTACAAGTCCCACATTATAAAAATGAATTGTGGGCTAGCTAGTGTTAGCTGTCTCTCTTTCATGGGACTAGTTGTGGTGAAGGTAAATGACCATCCTGTCAAAACTTGCAACAGTAGGTACTGTCTTGTAAACTTAGCACTCTGTAAATTTGTAAAAATTGGTCTGAAGATGGATATTATTCTCTCATTTTATTTCAAATATCTTGAATGGAGATGACATGAAAATGGTGATGGCTAACATTAAGCTCCCATTGGGTGGATGCGGGGGGTGTTTGGTTGTTTGATGTTTAATTATCACGTTGTGGCACTGTGGCGACAGGCTGGGGCCAGCGTGTTGCTTGGTGTTGCCTTCAAAGCCACATCCTCCAAACAGACAGCAGAGACACACAGATCAAAGCCCCAGAAGGGGAGGAGGAGGAGGAAAGGAAGAGGGGGCGAAGGAGGGATGGAGACGATGGATACAGCACGTGGCTGAGATAGGACACAGCACTCAGCAGGAGAGACTCTTTGCTCCTCTCTGTGCTCCTTCTTAAGGCCAATTCATGCTTTCCACATCCATGTGGGGCCTGTATTGCTCTGTGTGACGTAAATGTGTCCTTGCACAGTCCAAAATGTATGAACATGCACTCTGTATGCATCAACTGCGCATGTGCTAGAAAAGCAAAGCAACAAGCAGGAATGCTCGTCTCGTCTATTGTATGTATTCATACTCTCATTAAGCTGTCACTTTTTTATTGTTCAGCAACATATAGGAACTCCTCAGCTGCATTCACACTGAAAATAGCCTAATGAAAAACAATACAAGGGCTGTGTTGTTGTGGGCGTGTTGTTTAAAGTGAGTGCTGGAGAGACAATGTAATATAATACCAACCAGCAAGTCTGGATGGAATAACAGATTATTGTGTTTAAAGGCTGATCAGAAAAACACTGCACAGTGGTTTGTAATACTCACAGACTGGATTATACAACTCTGGAAAGTTATCACGCTGCAAAGCTGTTTACTAGTCTGTAAATATCTGTGTTAGTGGATGCCTAATTGTAGTTTGAATGGAACTGCATGCATGTCCGCAGGCAAATCCACAGCTTGTCCACAGCTCACCCCTGACATGGCAGAAATGTGCAGATAAAAGAGACTTCGGAAGTGAGAATGTGTGAGGTGATGGGAATCGATATAGGAAAGAAAAAACTAATGTTGCACCAACATTGCAGCAAGAAAAACACTTTGCAATTACAGTCAGCATTATGGGATGTCAGCCAAATGCAATGTTAAGCTCAGTCTTTCCCTGCACACTGATAACAAGAAAAAACTATGATTTTAAACTGCTCATGTTGAAATACACAGTATAATTAGCCTTTACTGCCACAGGAGGAAGCAAATTACACTTGTGTTTCATTGGGAGCAACAAACATTCAGAACATTATGTACCCAGAAACTTCATGAATATGTAAACAAAATAACCCATATTATAAAAACAGAGAACATGGCAGAGAGGTATACTGTAGGTATGGAGATGATGAGAGGTGTGAGTACTACCTCGACTCCGGAGGGAAGAGGTAGAGTGACCAGGTGTCTCTCTGTCGACACCACTCTGGCTGTTTCTTCTCCAGCCAGCGGAACAGTCTGGCAAAACGACTCTGAGGGGAGAAGCGTATACACAGAGCATTCATTATTCAAATGTACACATCGACTTCCTGTTGCACACTGTGAACCACAATCATGCACCACAAAATGTGTTTGTTCATACAGCCCTTTTTGCTTAATAAACACAAATCCAACAAGTTTAATTACAAATATATTCTTATAAACAAATAAAAAGATGTGATTTAGCAATTCAAGATGCAAAACAGCACAATGTAGATTTATTAGTGAGGCCGTTGGATGCCGAAAAAAGCATTTGACCATCTTGAATGAACTTATTTGTGGAATGTGTATTTTTTTAATCATTTTTCCAGCCAAGATTTTAAAAAATGACTCCAGAACTTCCCTGCAGCTAAACTTTAATAATTATTATTTTAGGTGGGGAATTTAATTTGGAGAAGGTTCTCTTTCCCCACTCATTTTTTGGGTTAGTAAAAACACTTGCAGAAAGAATTCTACAAGGTCCAAATGTTTCAGGTGTTAATTAAAGGACATGTAAATGTGATCTATATTTGCAGATGATCTTATGATGCATCTAGCTAACTTAGGGGAAATCCTTACTGTCTTCATTTAAAATTGTCTCTGAATTTATGTGTGCTTTCCTGTCTAAGTGCCTCAGTTTCAGTAAATCATCACCTCATCATTAAGATAACCAATTACTAAAACTTAAACTTTTGACCCGGGAGGACAACAGGTGTAAACTCAACAATGAGGTATAATTTCATTTAAATGAGGACTACTGACTTAATTTCCAAAAATATGTGTAAAAGCTATGGTAATACATTGGAATGAAGGAGGGTTAATCCTAAACACTTAATCCTGAACTTTTATGTAGCAAAATGCACTTAAATTGTAGGATCTTTTTTTGCCTAATATTTCTGTAAAGGTACTGTAGAAGTAAAAGAAGAAGCCCACATGTACACATGCATACACATGCACAGAGACTAACCAAATTGGCCTCCTCCTCTACATTTTCATCTTCAGTGTTGTCCTCCAGAGAAACATGTGTGGGGCCCACTGATGGAGAGCCCTTCCCATTGCAGTCGCTGTGCTCTGGCGGCCGTAAGTGGCTCAGAGAGGGGGGTCTGGAGCTGTGCATACTGGCTGAGCGGTACAGGTACGGCACCTGCATTGGGGAAAGGACAGGCATTATGTACAGGATGTAGTTACAGATGCCTCTGTTTCATACCAGATCTGAGAGAGAACAATTGTTTCCTGTGTGAGCGTGTCTTCCTCTTCTCTGGTATTGCTCTGTTTGTTTGTTTTTTTGGCTTTCCAAAGACAATATATTGGAAGTGTTGTACTGTGCTGGGAGAACAGCAGCCTGTTTTGTGCCATAGCAATTCCCGTCCGTGTAAAGCAGGGTTCTTCCCCCAGGTGTCCCTTAGAGCTAAGTATAACCAGGTTTCCATCCCAGCCAAAGATAACAGCAGGTGTGTTCGGTGATTAACATTCCTTCAGCAAGAGAGGAGGATTTATTCAGTAATACATCTGCTGTAATCAGTAATTGGATGGGAAACCTGCATGTACCCGCTCTCTATGGCACAAGTTAAGAAATCTGCAACAAGTTGCCTGCCAGATGGCATAGTGGTGAACTTATTTGGTGCTCTGCATAAGGTTCACCAGGCTGTTTTAACTAGTGACCCTTATTTGATAATGTTTTCCCGTATGTGCATGAGTGAAAGATGTTTTAACGGTAAGTAATACGCTGTTCATTCCTGAGGTCATTTACGGATCATCTGCTCAGTACCATTTCTAGGAATAACACTGCTGTAGGTGCATAAAATCTGAGCATATAATTTTAAGGTGTACACTAAAAGATATTACAGTTTAGCGAATATAGGAGCTTTTGGTGTTGATCCAAACTGTGTCTACTCCCATTGCTCTGAACAAGATGATTACTCAGAGGTAGAAACTGACAGACTACCTGCAGGAGAGCATCAGGGGGCAAATCCATAGAGCTCCGGGTCTCCACTGACTCCATCCTCCTGTGTCGGGGCCCTCTCTGTGACTGGGACATGGAGTCCGTCCTGGCCAAGGAGGCATCATCCTCCTCCATTAACTCCTCTCCTCCGCCCTCCCCGTCTTCTGAGCTGGAGCCTCCTTCCCCTGAGAGGAGCGAGCGTCGCTCCCCAGACTGTTGCTTTTGGCGTTTGAGTGACGGTGCACGACTCACACTGTTCCAGCTGGATCGGCGGCTGGTTCTGCCACTGCCGGAGCTCCAAGGGGCGTAAGGGGAAGCGCTACGGGCACTGGTCTGGAGCAGGAAGTTGACAAGTGGAGGACAGAGTGATAGAGAGACCAAGAGAAAAGAATTACAAGAAGCACTGCATGTAAAAGTGTTGATCTTGTATCATAGTACCCTCGTAATGTCGTCTTTCATGCAAATAGACCAGGCTGAATTGGATTGACTTGGCTTGACAAGAGCAGAATTGAATTGAGATGCGTCGCTGACAGACAGACAGGAGTAGATGTAGAGATCTGAGCTTATTTTCTCAGGTCTTTATCCCGATCATCAGTTTGTCAAAGTGTGGCAGTGGCAGTGGCAGCTGTGAGTAGAGTGTAGGCCCGGCTGAGTGTCGGAGCGGCATGCCACATTAATCATCATCAATCATTACGACCTCACATCAGTGGGTACAATGAATCCAGAGAGACAAGGAGGGGAAAGCCAGGGGTTGGCTGTATGCGTTGGGGGTAATTCCTGACACTCATCCCTTTATACATGTATTAATGTTGACTTTTGACATGCTGGAACAGGTGTACGTGTGAATCATAATAAATACACTAACCGGTGACTTTTCATAGCAGGCTGGGTCCATGGAGACACTGCTGCCTCGACGGGACTCGTAGCCCAGGATGGGGTCACCACCAACAGGCAACTTGGGTACGGGCATGGGGGTGGCAGCCGTGTGGGTAATTAGAGGAGGCGTCAGGCTGGTCTTCAGGTCCACATGACCATTTACTGGTACTACTAAATGAAAAAGAGATGGGGTAATTTGTAGATTGTAAGTGGGTGTTACAGAAGAATAACGAGGGTTTAATGAAAAGAAAATGAATTTCAAGAGGGTAAGTGGTAAGAAACAAAAGACAAAACAACAAAACAAAAGAACAGGATGGAAAGAGACATTATAAAAGGAGAAAGGAAGTGCTAAATTGAATAAGAAAACGGAAGGAAGAGCTAGTAGAGGTGGCACATGTGGAGGAGCGCCACCAGCATAGATCCTCAGCAACTCAACACACAGCATACTTTAAAAAGGATGCCTCATACTGTCATTGAGCAACATGAATATTTCAGCAGAACATTAATCTTATGGAATGCGTGGGAGAGAATATTATGTTTGGCAGCATCACAAACACATGACATGTGGAGGGGAATGCAACTTCAATAATGCTAATTCCTCCGTCTTCAAACCTTTACTCGAGGCATAGAAGATGTATATTAGGCTCTTCCAACTATGTAAGCAGTTTTATAGAGAACATCTGAAAGGGATGAAGGGGAGATGATACTGTACGTCTGGGACTTGTTCTCCATACAGTAGTGATACCAGTGGGCTTTTCAGTCTGCAAGAACAGTAATTAGAGGGGATGGGAACTGGCATATGAGGAATTATGGATGAGGTTGCTGTACTGGTTTGATGCTGCGCATGGAGACAGTCAGGCACGTGCCCACCAAGTGTTGTTGGAAGCCAAAAGGGAAAAGACTGAGAACAGAAGGCCACAAACACTGAACACATAGGGGAATGTTTGCTCAGGGTATACTTTAAATGCCTTAGGCCTAAGTCACAGCTGTATAATAAACTTTAACATATCTTTTTTTGAGAAATACAACAAAGCATGTAATCTGCAGGGATTTAGCATAGATTAGGGAGGGGAAAATGCCAGCGGTTAACTGTACAAACACAGATGGTACAAGTTTTGTAGAACAAACCATTCGATATGAGCCGTCTGTGTATACATGTTTAGTATGTGTGCATGGCTCACCTGCAGAGGCTGACAAATCCTTCTTGCTGCCGTTAACATCCTCTATACTGCGCGTACAGGAATCGATCTCTGAACCTGATTTAGACTCGTCACCCTTGACACACAAACACACACGCACAAAACAAAAACTGTTACAAGAGAGCACCTGTGAAAATGTCTGCGTCTAAGGGGAGTTAACAAAAAAAGCCGGTGGGTTGAAGTTGCCTCTAAACACGGATCCCTGCTCAGCTGTATCTCAGCTCAGAGTATCGCATCAATCGTTGGATCAGATCTGACCTTGGATCAGTCACTAGAGGCAACCTCACTCTGTAAGCAGGTGGGTGAGGGTATGGTCTCACTGATCCCATAGTTCACAGGTCAAAGGATACAGAGAGAGGGAGAGAAAAAGCCTGTTGATCAACTACATACAGTGTCGTCATGCAAAGAGAGGTGAGGCGTTTCACAGGAGAACCACACTGAAACACAAGCAGTAATGTGCATGGAGGTACTTCACAAAGTTAATTGAATTGGTTGATTGGATTGCGATTGTTCTACAGAAACACTCAGGCAACTCTCTGCTGCGAAATAGCTTCAGTGTGGTTGGTTGCTACATCTACAATTTTCACTTATACACACACATACACGCACACACACACACACTACGCCACAATGGTGTGAAGGCAATCTGTAAATCAGCAACCCAGCCCCATCCAGAGCAGCAGACCTGCTAATGCCTTGTTTTATTCTCTATCATTATTCCAGACAGTGATGTCATGATGAGTCTCTCTCGCTATTTTTTATTTACATATCATTATATTCCTCTTCACAGCCTTCCACAGAATCCTCACAAGCTCTGTTCTTTTTTCTTTCTTTATTTCCCTCTAACCTTTTGATTCATGCCACTTTCTACATACAACTACTGCAGTGACTCCTGCTCGTATTTGTTGTGCTACGCCAGAGCCTGCAGACTCAGATGTTAATATATGCGAGTGTGCCAGGTGGATGTTGGATTAATAGGATGCCGACCCTGTGAGTCAGACCTATGTGGTAGCAAAGTGAATAAACTGTGTGCAGAAAAGCCTCTGGGCCTAATCGCCATGCACCTCCTCTTAAACTAACAAATTACTTTCTTGATACTTCTCGTGGGTGTGAGGGAAACACAAAGTGGCTGTGGATGTACTGCATATTGCAATTGTTTACCCCGGGCGTGTTGGGTCTGGCCGTCTCTGAGGCACCCATTTACATTTACTCTTATCTTAAAAGCCACTATTTATGTGCAGACTGATTTCCCCAGACCTTTGGAGTGTGAGAAAATTCGGTAAGGAGAGTGGATGCTAATCAACTGGCAGGCCAATCAACTCAAGGGCTACTTGTAGGCTTTCCGTGGTTGCAGTGCTCATCACGTTCCGGCATCTACTTATATATCACAGAGGCTCAATCTTACTGCTACTTCAAATAATGGAGTATGAAAGATGAAAAGTGACAGTGTGAACTGTGTCACCCCTTTCTCTTTGCTTTTCATTTGCATCTGTCAGTAGTACAAAACTGTATAATCATAGTATTTAAGTTAAGTTTGAAAAAGTATGTCTCTTCATTTTCTCATATAAAGTATGGTGTACCTCAAGGCTCAATCTTGGGGCCAATTTTATTTATCTTAAACATGCTTCACTTGGGGCATAGTATTCATAGACATAGCATCTCTAGTTGTACACCCCCGTTAGGCCCACTGTCCTTGGTATACAGAGTTTTCTCTATAGGATTGTCTGTTTAATGTGACTGTATAATGAATATTAATGAATATATATAATTGACTATATAAGGAGAGTTTTTCATTGCCACTGTTGCCAAGTGCTCATGGGGGAATGTTGGGTCTCTTTGAATTAAATTAAAGGGTACGGACTAGACCTGCTCTATGTGTAAAGTGCCTTGAGATGACTTTCGTTGTGATTTGGCGCTATATAAATAAAGATTGATTGATTGATTGAGTGATAATCATAGTATTTAAGTTAATTTTTAAATACTATGCCTCTTATTTTTCCAAATATATGGTATGGTGTACCTCAAGGGTCAATTTCGGGACTGATTTTATTTTTCTTACACATGCTTTCTCTGGGTAATCATTCGTAGACACAGCATCTATAGTTGTACATCGCTGTTAGGCCCACTGTCCTTGGTTTACAGTGTTTTCTCTATAGGATTGTCTATGTGATGGGAAAAAACTATAGGTCTAAAAATGACCTTCTTAACCCCAGTTCAGAATTCATAAAATCTATCATATCAGAGACATATCTATACATTTCTATTTTATATTATTTCTGATTGCTTGACTTGTGGTACTTGTATTTTCTCTTTCTTTGTATAACTTGATTGTTGTGCAGCGCAACATAAAGGCACATTTCCTATGTGTGTTTACTTGGCAATAAACCTGTTTCTGATACAGGATTCCAGGAAATGTACACCAATCCTGTTGCAAGAGATTTTGATGTTTTATTTGATTGTAATTTAGGTTTTGAGCAAAGAACCCCTAAAATTGCTCAATCGTGGCTTGGAAGAGACCATTTTACATGCTTTTAGAGCTATTAGCTCAGAACTCAGCTACCAGACTTATAACCACATCACACCAGTTTTAGTCTACGTCTACTGGCCCCCAGAATGTTTTAGAATTGATTATGATCATTATTATTATTATTATTATTATTATTGTTATTATTAGTAGTAGTAGTAGTAGTAGTAGTGTTGCTGTTGCTTTCCTTTTATGCTTTATTCTTGCATAAGTGTAGTAATGTTCACACATACACCAACACACAAACATTCTCCAAACCAAACACACATCCCACACACATAACAATTCATCACCAGACATACAGTAAATTTTACAAAATCTCTTTTAACCACAGCTAGAGCCCCTCTCCCACAGGGCTCATCAAACCCACACGCAATCAATCAGACAAGACAGCTGTGATAGGACAAACCCAGTGGAGCATCAGCACTAAGCATTGTGGGGTGCTCAACCTCATCTCATCTCCTCTCTCTCTCCCTCTCTCTCCCTCTCTCTCTTTTTCAGGTACGGGGGAGAGAGAGAGAGGAGAGCAGTTAGTCTTCATGGTCTTGGTTTTGGTTCCTGCTGAGCGGTGGTCCGTTAGGAGCTTGTATATGCAGTAGCTTCTGGTCAGTGTAAAGGTCATTGTGATGGAGTATGTGTGTACTCACAGAAAAATCAAAACTAGGCCTGGGGCTTTGTTGTGAAGGCCTTGCGGTATAAGCATAAGGAGCAGACCTGATGCGACCGGGTGAAGAGCGACTGGACAACCTGAGCCTCAGCTCTCCTTTCTGAGGCACACAGATACAACAGCTGGCTTAAAGGAATAGTTTCAGCTTTTCAAAGATTGATGTTTAAGGTTCAGGTTTTCAAAAATGATGTAAACATCAATGCATCATTATCATCATCTACGTGTCCTTTGAAGATTGGTTGCTCAGTATGCTCCATGCTAAGGCCTGTTAAGCAACTATTATAACAACCTGTTACAGAATTGGTAGTCAGTCTAATGTACTCCAGTGTACTACAGTCTGGCCTCACCTTTGTGCAGTAATACCATAAACCTTTGTTATGGTCAACATAAACAGTAGTTATAACTGTAAGATTCTGACCAGCTTGAACTGAAAATCAAGCTGACCAAAGATCTGGTGTGTCCTAATCCTCAGAGTGTCAGGGGGGCAATTTAAGGACCCACAGACATCTCTGCTGAGCTGAGGAGTTAAAGCCAGTGAAACTGCATCAGCCCGCGAGAGAGATTTATTGAGCTCGAACCTGATTTTGATCTGCCAAATTTCCTGCTCTCTCACAGTTGTTTTTCTTTTGCTTTCTCTCATATTTTATTTTGTCTTCCTAAATCTCTGTCATCCTCCTGTGTTTTTCATTCTTTCCGTTTACAGTGTGTACTTCTTTGTAACTTCTTTGCAGGCAGACATTCATTTGTAATTTCAGAGTTGGAAACAAATCTTCCCAATTAGAGTTAAGTCTAAAAGTTTCACTGCACGGCTATCGTCCAAACAAAAAAATGCATTTAAAGTTTTTTCATTTCCAGATTAGGGCATTTTGGGAGTAGACAGAATTAAATAAGACTGGTAGGATGAGTAATCAACACTTCTCTCTTTGCCTCCACAGAACAGAGACTTGTTAAATACTTATCAGGGGAGGGGATAAATGTTAACCGGATTATTTTTCATCCAGATTTATATGTTGGTGTTGATTACACTTCTGGTTGGGGGAGAATTCAGTCAAGTTTTGTAAAAGGAAGGGTTCTCACCAAGTAATTTAGACAATTAAGTCTTCATGAGAGAAAGGAAAGGTGGAGACAATAACTTTGGAGCAAGGGGGGGCAATGGACTCGAGGGAAATCCCTAGTCCTGAAATAGTCGAAGTTGTTTGGATATCTTGTTTACACTTTGTCACCCCAATTTGGGCATGGTGGCGAGAGCAGGAGATGGGCCAGACCAGGCCTGCTGCTGATAGCCAGACAATAATAGACACCAGCAGCTCACAGGGGGATCTCAATTACATTGCTTCAAAAGGGGTGTAAATGGGAGACGGAGGGCGAATGTTGATAGGAGGAAGTGGGGTAATTGTGTGTGTGTGTGTGTGCGTGTGTGTGCGTGTGTGTGTGTGTGTGTGTGTGTGTGTGTGTGTGTGTCCGTCCACCAAAATTGTTTCCTACCACAGCTGCATTTGAGGCTCATCGACCAAGAATTGGATTGGACACCTGTGTTGTAGTAGTGGAACTCTAACCTAACACCAAGGCATTAATGACATCCACAACAACATATGTAGATATGTATGGAAGCCCAGAGATGCCAACATTTAATGAAATTGTTCCATCAAATTGCAATTTCATTGTCCATTTGTCTGCACGACACTATTTCAATTAAAATGAATTAAAATTAAAAATTCAACTGATAAATAGTTTTGAGTGTAAAAATATCACACTCCTATGATGGTATTTGCTTTTAACTATACTTAAAATAAATTAAATGATGTCCTGATTTCATTTAATTTCTACAGAAAAAGAAATGGACTAAAAGAAGAGTGTACAACCATGCCAGAGGCTCTGTGAGGTTTTCCTCAGGCAAAGCAGTGCTTTGAGCTAAATGCTTAAGTAACCATGTTCACATGCTCATAGTTACAATGCTAATATGTAGTATATTACAGTGTACTACAATGCTAATATACTACTATTTAAGCGTTAGTTTATCATTTTTTTTTTTTTTACTATATTCACCATCGTCTTTTAGATTGTTACCATGCTAACATTAGCTCTAAACACAAAGGCCTGCTGCTGCTGATATCGTTGGTTTATGACCAAATACCTGCAAACCGGCTTAACGTTTTAAAATTTTGACCTGCATCATTAAAGCAAAATTAATGTCCAAAATTTTATGGCCAGATTTGATGGTAAATCCATCCAGTGACTATTGAGACAATTCACTCAAAACCAAATATTAAAACATATCAGTGTCATCTCAATGACCAAAGTTGACAGCTAAGTTACCAAAGTCATTGAGAAACATAAATATTTAACTTTCACGGAAGAGTTTGTGGGATATTTCAGTCCTGACCAAAATGATATAATCACAGAAAGTGGCTTTTAAATTAATTTTTAATTTAACTGAAGGATTTCATTTCAATATTGGCAACTTTGGACCTCCATATGTATGGCTAGTATATACAATGTTTACAAATGACATTGCACAGTTATAAAAGACAGTGTTAGAAAAATAACACTATAATGACACGTTGAACCATTAGACCAGCTAGCAGACTCCACTCACAATCCCCATTTCAAGCCTGGGCCCCCAGTGGGCCGCTGTATTTCAACCTGATAGAAAAAACAAACTCGGAACAATTTGGAACATTTACCCACTGGAAAAGTCCTGAATCAGTTCTGGATGGCATTCAGTAGTGTAAAATTAGAGGGCACGAGGACAAGACTTACTACCATATGTTTCTCAGAGGCTTCATTTTACTGAGTGTACTGGCCTCGCCTGAAGAGCCTGAGTCATGCAAACAGAGTTCACATCTCCCCCACTCTCTTTATTAGCTCTCATCCTCTAGTCCTGCTGGATTTGTCTGACTGTGCTGGGGCCTCCCAAAAAAACGGCACCGCACCCCCTCATCCCCCTCTCCCCCTCACTCTGTCTTTATCCTCCAGCCAGATAAAACAGAGACTGAGAGAGGGAGATTTTTTTGGCAGTGCATGTGCAGCGTTCTTACCCCGAGGGCGGAGAGAAAAAGAGAGGGTTGGAGGCCTGGTGGGAGGTGAGCATTCAATCTGAGGGTTGATGTGGAGTCTGCTTTTAAAAGACGACTAAAACAGAAAGAAAATACACACACTGCAAAGTGGTGCAAGTGTGTAAACACCTTGTTGTGACTCTACTCTAAAACCCCTTCTGAACAGTCAGTTGCTGCCCCGGTTAGTCTCAGCAGCACGGGCATCATGCAAAAAGCAGGGTTAGAGTACTTCAGATGACGTGACTCATCCTTTGGCAGCCATATTGGAGGTCCTCGGTTTTTTGGCAGCATAGGTGACAAACTGCCACTAAGCATTTTGGAACCTGTGCTGTCTAGATGGAGATTGGCTGTATCATGGTGACATAACCAGTAGCACAGCAGTCTTCTTAACACATTTGATTTGCATTACTCATTTTGAGGGTCAGTTCACTCAAATTACAAAAAACCCCACAAACAAACAAAGAAACAAAAAACCCCTTCCTGGTATTGAGCCAAGCCATGCTATGGTTCAACAGAGGTTTGAGATTCCCACTGCGGACACTTTTGCTGCCATCCCAATATAGTGAAAGTGAATTGAATTGAACTGAGCAAGGTGATGCCCAGCAATTCATAGACCTTGCTATGTCTCATTCTCACTGATTTTTAAACCAGTGGTTTCAATGGTATCTTCAATGCGAGGGTCTCCAAGATGTGTGATGAGTCATCAGTTTTAATAATGTCAACTTTATGGAAAATCATGCTGTTTTTTTTTTTTTCTTCCATCAGTTAAATCATAAAAAGGAAGCAGTCACTGATGCCATGAACAAAACACCATGTGACAGATGCCAAAGATGACTCGGAATCCCAAAAAATGATTGATTTAAATTGCTAAATGCATTGCCAGCTTTTTGCAATCTTTAGCTTCTGGTTGCCGTTAGCGATGCACTAAACAGAATTTTGATTTCCGTAATTCTGTGTCTCATCTCTTTAACTCGGTTGCTGATGTTTTGTACTGATGATTCAACCGAGAGATTTTCATGCCTGTCCAAAGGCTTGGAAGTACTTCAACAGCCTTTCATTACAGAAAATGAAATGCACTTCTGCCTCTGGATTTCTTTATTCCTCAAATAGCCCATCCTATTTCACTACTTTACCGTATTATGTTGGTGGCAGAAGTCTCAGTAGCAAATAAAATTGAAGCTAGCTCCGCTAAGGACACGTTAGAAAATAGATCATTATAGTTCTTTGAGTGAAATGACCCTTTAAGGCACTAGTAGCTGGCATTGGCTTGGATTTGCATTTACCAAGCTATCCATTCAACTTTTTTTTGGTGCTGTATATTCATTCAGCCATTAATGAGACGAATGTTTGAAATGGACCTCCAAGCTGTGGCTGTTGAGAGATCTGTGACGTAACCGCAAAGCCTCTATATAGGGACGGAGGAGGAGAACGGGTGGAAAAGGGGAGGGCAGAGGGGAAGGACGGGAGGGGGGGTGAAGGGCAGTTAGTCAATTAAATGGAGGGAGGGATGGCAGAGCTGCAGTGCTGTACATACCCCTGAGTCTACAGGCAGCTGAATTAGGCTCAGATCGGCATGCAAGTCCTCCCGCTTGGTCACTTCCTATTAGTGGAAGTGATCGGTGCAGCCGGACAAGAAAGGGAGGCGCACACAGGAAAAAAGGCACAGAGGTGAGAGGTGGAACCACAGCAGTAGACAAGAGCAGAAGGAGAAAGTTAAAAGGAGATTTCAGCCTGTTGTAACATTTCGACTTCACCATGCGACAGACCATTGCACGGGCAACTCGAATTAGTCGTGAAAGCATGAGGGGGCCCGGAGAAGTTCAGAAAGTCGACGTGACGTAGGAGAGCACAGCCATGTTTTACCCTCGGTTTGGTCCCACTGACATTCTTTCAGAAAGCAGTGAATGGAAATGATCTTTGACATACAAGCAATTTTAATGACAGTGCAGAACAGCTATGCATTCTTCAAGACAGGGAAGCATTCCTCTGCATTTGACATATACATTGCAAATGTTTCAATTGCATCTGCATGTCTGAAATGTATGTTTATTGTCACGGTTGGAGATGTAATAAATAAGAACAACTTTGTCTGTCTTCTTTTAATTGGTCCCTATAAAGAATTGGATTGGTCTGGTTGCACTCTCTGCAGCGGATATTGGATTCTGTCACATGCACACGCTGTCACAATCTGACAGATAGAGAGAGAGACACTAAGAGAAAGAGTTGGATAATGGAGAAGAAATAGAGTATGGGCATGGGAAGGAGGGGAAGAAGAGGAGGAGTTAATTTAAGAAAGTAAAAGCAGGCAAAGAGAACCAAAAACCACCTGCATAAGACTATTTCCTATCTTGCCTTTATGTCCGAAGCAATATGGACATTAAAAATGTGTGTGTGTGTGTGTGTGTGTATGTATGTGTGTGTGTGTGTGTGTGTGTGTGTGTGTGTGTGTGTGTGTGTGTGTGTGTGTGTGTGTGTGTGTGTGTGTGTGTGTGTGTGTGTCTTGGCTCCAGAGCTGTACATCTCTCTTGGCTTGGCTCACGTCATTCAAGCACCCGTTACCTAGCAACCCTGACGCAGGGAAAGTTTGGCCGACTAAAAATAAACTTAGTGTGTGCAGAAAGGGATGTAAAGTTGAAAAAGGAGAGGGAGAATTAAGCCGACAGCTCTGTGATGATACGGAGGAGCCGAGGGGGAAGAACAGAACACGAGCTAATAGACTGTAGGGACTTTCTGTATTTGGTTATGTGTTATTTGTTTGAGAGTCTGTATTGTTTTTAAAAGATCACTCTCTCTCGTTCCTTACATAGCTGTCAACAGGAGCTCAAACTTTAACAAAAACACTACAAACATGCATTCATGTCTATTTTTTGATATTTTAGTAGAAATAGTGTCTAAGCTTCCAGTCACTAGGTGGGTGTTTGACATGTGAGGGCTGGCATTGCTAGGAGACGTGCTGTTAGCTTCTGTTATGTGCTACTGACTGCAGCGTGCTATTTGGTATATCCTACAAACAATATATATACAACATATTTTCCCAATAAGCTCATATAGTGTTAGCTATCAACGGTCTTTGAACACCTGTCTGGATGTTAAACTTGCAATGACTGATCTTTGGCCTCTTAGGAGAAGCAGAACTTCATTACATTGTTAGCTAATGGCTAACTTGTTAGCAAACTAGCCAATTTACACATAACCCTAACCCAGATATGGTGCAACATTAACATATTTTTGGAGTTGTGTGAAAGCAAATTTAAGTCCAATATTTGCTCTGCTTTTGGTTTGAACCAACTCCTGAGAGAAATAGCTGACTCTAAACAACCAAATTCACTGGCTAGTTGCTAGCTTTGTCTAACTGCCATTTAGTGTTGGGCTTATTCAGTTAAAGCAGCTGCCAACTGTGACTGAAAATGTCATAACTGTGAAAATGAACCAAAATTGCAGGTTAGAAAACCAAAACAATGATGCTATGAAGCCCAATAGAACTAAGGGGAGCTTGGGTAATTAATAAATGGTTTCATCACTATGGGTAATCCATTATTGATATAAAAAGTGCATCACAGCTGCAAAGTACATCACAGCTGCTTTAAGGTACAATTAAATTGTGCCAGATTAGACTCTGATGAGCAAGTTGGCACCTTGCATAACAACCTCTGCCATCAGTGTATGAATGGGTGAATGTTGGTATGCAGTGTAAAGCACATTGAGTGGTCGGAACACTAGAAAGGCCCTATATAAATGTAGCCAATTTACTGTTTAAGGAGCCATATATGGAATTATGTACAAAGTAACATACGGACTCTGAGGTAACATACAGAGTAATGTGCAAAGTGCTCAAATCTTGAATGGAACTAGCAACACCTTACAATCTTGGCCGAAAATGAGGATAATAAGGAGTACTATCACTTCAGGATAATAACAGGAATACATTCATTCCAATCTTGGCTTCCACGTAGATCCTTCATCTCCAGCAGCCTCGGGTCAATGCGTCCAACCCCCATGTGATTTCACTCACCACAGTCCTGAACTTTATATTTATACAGCAGATAAAAGCAATAGTATGAGAAGCCCATTCCAATTAATCCATTTTTTAGGAGGCTGTTAACCATTCTCTCTTCTACCCCTCTTTTGATTTCTCCTCTCAGCAAAAGAGCCAAAGAGTATGAGAGATCAAAGCATAGGTGCTGTCACCTCTAAAAGAACCAGAGAGGGGAGACAAGACAGCCAGATATAGACTGAATAATTGTGTGATTTACTCTCTCCATCTCATCTTACCCTTTATTCCTCTCTCCAGATCACTCTATCTGTCTCAAATTAAAGCCCTGTGCACTCCAGATTGGCCAACTGAAAACTGAAGAGAGGTCGCTCAATGAGTTTCAACTTCTTTGCTCCCTGTAGACTCTGGAGAACTGTTCTCCAAGGTGTCTCTAAATAATAACAGCCGTTAATCCACCTTCTTTACAATCTTTGTGCTGTTTCTTTGCCCGATATCTGTCTTTCAGAAAAATCACAGACATTGCGTGTTGGTAGCGGATACACACCACATCCTTTTGTTTTATGACACAAGAGGAGTTGTACTGGGGAAGGGGAAGATTAGGGGAGCATGAGAAGAAGGTATTCGTGCATGAGACCGAGGAGAAGACAAAGCAGGGGGATGTGGGAGAAGTGGGCTGATACGCAGTCTAGTCTAGCAGACATAGTTTTCTTATGATGCACTTTATGGCATGACTGCATTGGCAAATAAGCAGAACAATAATGAGGATGACTGCTGAGATAGTGGGAAAGAGTGGGAGGTGAAGACGAGGCTGACAGCGAAAAGAAGATGGAGACGGAGAGGAGAAGAAAATGAAACGCTGCAACTAGTTTGATCTCATGTCCTCACATAACCCGCTGCGGAGAGTGCAAGATGAGGTATAGTTTAATGTCTACAGAGTTCATGAATTTGTTATGTGTATGTGTGGGTGTGAAAATCTATCTTTACTTTAGTAGAAAGTGATTGGGAGTCATTTAAAATCATATTTCAGTCTTAAAACCTAATTTTTCTAAAAAGCTAGCAGAGCAAAATAATGATAGGAATTTATTAACATATAAGTATCCCATGTGCTTTCACCCTCCACAAAAAATGATTAGTGTCAAGGCCTGGAAGCAATCCAGATCACTCTGCAAGATTCAAACACATTGACCTGCGCTAAAGAGAAGATAAACAGTCTCACACTAATGTCTTTACGATGCTTTTAAGAAAAGATTTCAAGACTGAATTTGAACTCAACAACGTAATCTGTATGGCTCAGTTTTGTGCGTGTGTGACCAGCAACATTATACCTCAGTCTGGAAGCCTTCGACCAAGATGGCCACCAGCAGGTTGAAGAGGACGTAGTTGCCAAAGGTCATGAGCGCAATGAAGTAGAGGGCTGCTACGTGAGACGTGGAGGCCATGCCATTATATAATACCTTGTTCCAGTCCTCCTGGGTTAGGATCTAGAGAAGAGGAGAAGAGAGGGAAAACTATTGATTGAATAAAAACAGATGAGTGATGTGCGGCAGTTGTTTTAGCTGTTTGTTTCAAAAAATTCTTAATAACTTTTGAAATATTAGGAACTTGATGTCAGACAGAGGTAGGCCAAAGCAGTTCCCATTTCTAGCATGACACCGATGATTTTTGCCAGCTGACATGACACTTTGATTGGCAGATTTGATCAGCTCCAGCAATGTAGCTAATTATGCTAATATTAGCTCGATGAGTTAGTTGAAAACAGTTTCCAGCTGACTTTCCAATGTTTCTCTACTTTATTAGTTATTTGTATTTATAATGTGACATAGTGTCTATTTTATCTACGTCTGGGTTTAGTTTTTAATGAATGACTCAGGGTAACGAACAATAATTCCAATGTACCCGTACTGTGATGTACCTGTGCAAATGGAAATACAACTCTAATCTCTAATCTAATCTAATTATTGTATTGCAATGTGGAATTAGTTTGTTGTATTATTGGTATGATAAAGAATCATGTACGTTGAGAATGCAAACGTAGATCTGTTTGGCTATTTAGCTTACATATGTGCTTGTATTTTGTAACAGTTTTCACTCAACTTAACAAGACAAAAAGGCTTTTGGCATGAACTAATGTGTTGAGCAAAGGTAGTGCTATCTTGGGTCATGTTAGTTGGGGTTGCTGGAGTATAAACAAAGCAGGAGAGAGCCACTAATGTCAGCCTAAACTCCAGTAGCCTGAGGCTTGGCTTTCACAGTGGGGAAATGCTACACTACATTTACTGTACTAGTTGTGGACAGGAATGTTCACTTGCTACCTGTTGTCCCACAAGCTAATGTAGTTAGCTGATGATGTGTTCCTTGGACTCTGAAGTAATGCTAGCTTATTTTTTTTGTTGTTTATTTTTGTGCTTATTTCTGTTAGTTTGTTAGCCCAGCCTGCTAATGAGTTTAGCAAATGTATCACTATCTTGGGTAATTTTAGCTGGGGTTGCTCGAGTATAAACAAAGCAGGAGAGAGCTACTAACGTTAGCCTCAACTCCAATAGCCTGAGGCTTGGCTTTCACACTGTTGGGGAGGTACTATACTACACTGGCTGTGCTTCCTCTTGTCTCACAAGCTGATGTATTTCGTTGATGACATGCTCCTTGGACTCTGAAGTAATGTTAGCTTATTTCTGTAAATTAGTTAGCAAGGCCTGCTTACAGCAGAGAAACTTCTTGTATTTTCGGAAGGCTAAAAAAAGACACCAAGGTCCAGACTCTTTAAATTTTCAGTGTAATTGTCACTTTACAGCCCCATGAACACCGACATGTGGAAAGAGCCAAAGAATGATAGATGCTAAGCAATTTTTCGGGGGACGAATTCAGCAAACATTCAATCCTTTCTTATTTAAGATGTTCTGTATTGGTATTGATTGATATGTTGTAGTAGTAACTTTATTGGAATTATATTGAGGGTCAGACAACAACATGACGAAATGGAAATGTCACTCACTGAGGCATAAAAACATTTAGGGCAATTAAAAACAATTTAAGGCATAAAAAAAACTGCCACATATATTGAGTCCAAGTGAGTGTCCCTCTCTTATTTCTGTCAAAAACATAAAATGCAATGCTTTACCACAAGTTGTTCATTTTGTAAGAGAACACTGAAATGTAAATGCCTTCATTCGTAGCTTAGCACCATTCATTCAGTGGATCTCCCACATGTAGAAAGAAAAAAAAAAAACCTCCATGTGTAACATCAGAACAGACATGTCAGTACAATCTTCTGTACAGAGAGATGTGCTGACACTCGACATAGTCCCTCATCAGATGTTTCAATGAATTATAAATGGTTACTATATTAAGGGTGATAAATACTATACATAGGTTATGCAGAGATAATGGACTGGTATTGGGCCCCACAGAGGACGTCTGAGTTGAGTTTGAGTTGATTTACTAATCTAAGATGACATGATGCAAGAGGCAAGCCTACTTAATCTATGTAACATACTTGGAAATGGAAATTAGATGAGTGGAAAAAAATGTGGCAGATAGATAAAGGCCCAGCAGATTGCCATGCAAAGGAGGGAGAGACACGGGGCATGAGAGAGTGAAGAATATTTGATT
Source organism: Scomber scombrus (assembly GCF_963691925.1). NCBI lineage: Eukaryota > Metazoa > Chordata > Actinopteri > Scombriformes > Scombridae > Scomber > Scomber scombrus. The sequence goes on from NC_084990.1 coordinate 6,081,548, forward strand.
TGTTATATTTTATTTATTCAGGAGGAAATTGTATTTTCAGCCTGTCACTGGGGACAGGTTCAGTCAGCAGCGATGAGGCAGGAAGAGCTTAAGTTACTTGCTTTAGGGCATTTCACCAGGTAAAGTGTGATGCCGTATGTACTTACACACCTTAAGGTCATCCTGCTGCCAAGTATTTATCATGTCAACACACTGTGAAGTCATGCATAAAGCACAAGCTTAACTGGCCATAACACAGTGGAATGTGAAGATTTAGCATAAGAGAAACAGAGGATGGGTTTTATTCTCACCTGGAAGACAGTTACGATGGCCCACAGAAGAGAGTCAAAATTCTTCCTGTCTGGCAGAGTGTCTCCATCCCTCTCTGACCCAAACTTACAACCAAACAGATGCATCCCCAGGATACTGACGCAAAAAGAGGGATGGACAGGGAACAAACAGGAAAAATAATGTTTACATCAGACCAAACCATTGGAGACTGTACAAATACACAGATATTTACATGCTGAAATGACTTCTGTTTTTCAGCCAGCACTGACTGTAACATACTGATTATACCCATGTCAAAGAAATATTGCCACTCATTAATTTTCCCTTTTTTTCTGCCTCATCATTTGTGCACAGGTACAGATTTGTTTTACTTGAACATATCCACAAAAACTAAACCAAATTCCACCTTAAATTACACACTACTGTATTTCTACAGTTGCATAATATACTGAACATTAATGGTAATTACTGCCCAGAGGACTGTCATTCAAAAGGTAGCCATAAAAGTGAATACTAGTTTTATGACCAAAAATGGGCAAAGATAACAAAAACTGCATATATAGAGTACTGTCAGTCAGGTCAATCAAACACTTGTCAGTTCAGAATCAGCTGGTCCGCAATGCTTTATTGCAGAAATGCTGCCATGAAAGGGAGTGGAAATGGAGTGCTCATGCCAGGTTAAGTTCAGCACCATGGACAGCGTCACAAAACATAGCCCTGACACCTTATGTATTTTTCTAGGCTTCACTCATAGAAATGAACACCACTGACACTGGAAAAAAAGACATGACTCAGTTTTCATCCAACTAAGACTGATTTATACTTCAACTTCATTCACTGTCATTCCAAGAGTCGAATAGTGAACTTATCTTAGCATAAAGACTGGAAACAAGGGTAAACTGCTGGCCTGGATTCCTCTTTAAAGTAAAAAAATCTACCTCTAAAGGTCACTAATTAAATTGCATCTCTTTTATTTAATCTGCACATGAATATAAATGACAAAAATGGTTTATGTAGTTATTACAGTAGTTATTAGCAGACCTCTCAAGTCTCACGTATTGACCGTGAGACACACGCATTTCAAGCAGTTCACACGCCACACCTAATCGTTTCTCACGCAGAGAAGTGATAAATCCCACCGCACAGAAATTAATATATAATATACAGAATGTAATCCATACATCCCAACTCTCCCGCATTTTGATAGCGACTCCCTGACGCCCGCAAATGAGATCCAATCTCCCGGAATCCGGAGCAAATGAGCAAGAGCGCGCGCTAGAGAGTGACTGTGCGCATGTGTGTTTGTGTGACTATCAATGCAGCGTGTGTGGGAGCGCAGCGTCCTTATAGCTCTGTGTTGCTGCTTATTAGACAGCAACATCCACCCACCCCCCCCGCCGGAACGGACCTCCCTGATGTCTGTGTAATCTCACGCCAAACTTTTCATGAAACTTGTGAGCACTGGTTATTAGTTATGTAGTTATTAGTTATGTACTTTAACTATTTCATGATGAGAAAATCTGTTTATTCAACATCTATGCAGCATCTCTGCAGGTTGCCAGGCAACTTAATGTGATGACAAGACTTTGGGAAGTCATGGCACCCGGATGTTATTTTATCAAGAAATTGTTATTGCATTAAACTTCCCCCTAAACTGAAAATTGTTATTTTTTACATTTCTGTTTGTGTACAGATTAAACAAACTAACGTTTGAACTTTAGACAGAGCATGACTAGCTGCTTCCCCCCTGCTTGCAGTATTTATATTAAACTTATCAACCTCCCTGCTGTAACTCCATATTTAATGCACATACATAAGAGAGTGATTTCATCTAATCCTCTGGAAGAAAAAAGATAAGCATATATCCAAATTAACTTTTTAAACCCAGTTTAATCATAGATATATATTATCAAATATAAAGTACTATAGACTTAGTAAAAGGGGCAGTTTTTGCAGTTTAATATGTATAAAGAGGAATTTGAGAGGATAAAGGGATTAAAGGAAAGAAGAATAAAGAAAGAGATAAGGAAATAGTCTCATGCTAACTGTATACTTTTTCTTCCTTATTATTTTGATGTGACTTTAGCTTTATGCTGAGAAAGAAAGAAAGCAAGAAAGAGTGACAGAAAGAAAGTCATGTTACATAAGACATGTAATCTGGGGTGTTAATATTATGAAGCAGCAGTGAGTCTGCACTGCAGTCTGTCTTATATTCAGACACTGAAGCTCGACTGGAGCTGAGAGATCAATGAACGGGCCTCGACTGTGTCAACTTGGCAACTCTTCACTCAAATCAAGGGCTGTTTATCTATGCATATACAAGCCCCTTAGAACTCAATGTGTGTGTGTGTGTGTGTTAGCGTGCGCGTTTGCCCTCACATTCATGCATCGGCATAAACACGTCAACAAGCTGCTAAAGTTAAGTGACAAATACTTATATATACCTAACACACACACTCAGTCTTAATATAACAACATCTACAGTTAGATGAATCCACAGTATATCCACACAAACACCATGCGTATACCATTTTCCACACATAAAGGAGACAGAAGTCTCCAAAAATGTGCTGTGGAACTGTGACTAATGTTGTGTCTCAAATCTTGTACTTCTGTACTTACTCTTAATATTTTGAGTGCATACGTGTGTTCACACTGAGAGGTATGGACAAATGCCATCTTGGCTACATAGCAGAAGGGGGGGGGGCACTTTTCAAATAAGAAATGGTGGCTGAGAACATTGTAACTACAGTGAACCTCACCACATTATACAAATGCATTATACATCTGATTTTTACACTAAGCACCACTATACTCTAGTCACATATTAGCCATCAGTAGGTTTCTTGGGTTAATTTAGCAGTCTGTAATGATTTGGTACAGCGAACGCTAATGCTAACGCAAGCTTGCTAATGCTAGTTTGCTAATGCTGGCTTATTAAGGTTAGCTTTCTAAAACTAGTTTGCTAACTAGCTTATCGTCATTTCTGGTACGTGCGCAGCGGCTATGTTTGATTTGAGACAACACTAACTCGTCTAACAGTAGTAGTAGTAGTAGTAGTAGTAGTAGGTTATATGATTTGACACACAGCATAAGAATTTTGCCTGACTGTAAAAATATTTTCAGAGCAGCAAATAAGTTAAACACATTAAGTAACTCAGTAAGGTGTTGGACACCAGGTGCCTCCAGAAAAGCTTCAAAAATGTAAGTTACCACATACTCAGATAATAACAAAGGCAGAAAATGAAATCTAAATTGGACTTCTACTAATAGTATAATGCAATTTTAAAAATACAATTAAAATATATATTACCATGAATAAAACTTGGATTTATTACCAAAGGAGGGCTACCCGACAAGCCTTTTCAGGATTTTTATTGGCTCCTCCTGCACATTTCTCTTTTGGTTATTGCTCTTTCATGTACAATAAATTAAATATATATAATAGATAATATATTTCTGTATAAAAAATGCTGTCACTGGTAGGTGTGTGACATTGGTCCATACAGCCATCAGTTTTTAAAAGCAACTATCTGGTGAATACATGAAAGTCCTACTGCAGAACAAGGAGACCTGATTTTTGATATAAAGATATTTTAGAGATTTTTAGTTCCCTGCACATTGTAAAATAAATAAATAAATAAATAGGCCTTCTACAAAAATGTACAATTCCATTTTTTTCTTCAGATAGAGTGAATGTTTGCATGTTTGTGGGTCAGACGAGTGCAGAGAACCTCCACACATGAGATTTTGTTGAGATCAGCTACAGACCTAACCAAGCAGAAAAAAGGCTTGCTATAGAAAAACAAGGAATCTCTCTCGTGTTGTCATCTCATCGACTCATCTTCTTCTTCCTGTCACGTCTGTTCTGATGTGCTACTCCTTGATTCTCATGTTGACGTTACCATGTACTGATCTGCCAATTTACTTTGATTCCACACCTGCTTTCAATTTCACCTACACTGATCCGTCCCGTCTTTAGTTTACCTCATCTGGCTTCTATCTCAACCTTCTTTGATTTTGTTCTTCCATCAGCATCACACAGCTGAGAAAATGCCTCAGAGCATTAGAAATGAGTTGAAGTATTGCACACTTTTTTAATGGGATTGTAAGATCAATACAATTTTTTTTGTTGCAGTGTAAGAGAGAATGTCAGGTCACTCACTCTCCCTCCTGCCTACCTGAAGATGAAGATAAAGAGCATGAGCAGCATGCAGAAAGTGGCCACGTTGTCCATGGTCTTCATAAGCACCACCAGCTGCCTCTGCAGGGCAGGCATGAAACGGACCAGCTTCAGCACCCGCATCAGACGGAAGGTCCTCAGCACCGACAGACCCCCGCCCTGCTGACCCACAATCTCCCACACGCTGTCCAAAGAGAAGAGACACACACACACATTCATTAAACTTGTGTCAAATCTAACCCAATGCAATTTGAACAAGATCCACATCCAGTTCAGGTCTGATGGAGCCCTACACCAATTAAGCTTTAGAGCATAACATTAAAAGGTAACACTTTATAATAATGTGTTTAATATATTTTTAAGCATTATAAACACGACTTACAATTTTGCTATAGAGATATGCACATTGCTCATTTTTACTATCACAATTCACCAACTCCATTATCTATCATTTATGATAAAATCATAAAACGTTAATGATTAAAACTGTACAAAAATTTTGTTAAACACATATTGAAAGCTCAGCCAATCAACTGTTAGTTAATATTAACTCACATATTTATAAAATATAAAACTTTTTTTTTTAAAAGAAAGAAAGAAAAGTAAATATTTTTCAAAAAGGTGAATTAACATTATGAATTGTGGAAAACAGAGTGAGATGATACATAATTGATACCACGCCCATGTCTGTGTGTTGAGTATGGAGCTAGAGACTTAAAACAATTAGCTTAGCATAAATACTGGAAGTTAAAGAGCTAGCCTGGTTCTATCCAAAGGTTAAACATACAGGTACACCTACCATCACCTCTAAAGCTCACTACACAACTTATTTTATCTAGTTTGTTCAATTCGTACACACTCAGTAGTGTGAAGATGACCGGTTATTTGGTGTAACAATAGTTTTTCCATCCACTCACTGGTTTCGAGCAATATCACTTTGACAGTATGCTAAGCTAAGCTAACTGCTTCTCGACTGTAGCTTTATAATAAGAGTGGTATTGATCTTCAAATTTCACTTTGGGGGAGAAAATGAATGAAATGAAGCCTATTTCCAAAGATCAACACCAGTAGCAAATATTAGCTCCATCTCTCGTTCACTTCAGTTGAAGTCTGTACACTTCACAAATTCAAGTGTATTTTTCCTGTTTCTGTGACATCTCCTCACCTTCTCCAGGAGACTAATAAGGTTTCATTTTGCCCTGAAAATTGTCATGGACAGCTTACATTGTTCAGTCAATCAATCAGTTGAACTTTATTTATATAGCTCCCTTCATCAGGTTAATACAGCTCAAAGTGCTTCACAGTTGATTGACAAGCTGGTAATAAGACAGAACAAGTGTAGACCAAGGACAACACAAAGAAAAGGAACAACAACAAAAAACAATTTGAGACCAACGCACACAAGAGAAAATAAGAATGATAAAAAATGTAATAAAAAAGAATAAGAAAAAAAAGGATCTATAATAAAAAATCTAAAAATAAAATAAGTAAGAGAGAATAAGAGAAAAAGTTGAGTAAAAACTAGGCTAAAATAGATTCAAAAGACAAAACAAAAGTTAAATGAAATAAAAGAGATAGAGTTTAAGGAACTCGCATTACTTCACTATAGCTTTGTACTTTGTTCTGCATGGTTCATTAATGCAATATATAATTGTTGTATAATAATGACAATAGAATATGTAGGGGTTTTAGGCTATTTTGTACCAGTGTTAGTGGAAAACACGCAGCAGAAGTGGAACCAAAAATGAGATGTTATCAGCAGCTCACCTGATGACCACAATGATGCCATCGAAGATATTGTAGGGGTTCTTAATGTAACCGAAAGGCCCATAGACCAACACCTTCAAAAGCATCTCCAGGGCGAACAGGCTGGTGAACACAATGTTGCTGATCTCCAACGCATTGGTTAACTCATCAGGCTGGAGACAGACACACAGAGAAAGAAAGAGAGAGAGGAGTGGTTAATTCATCATTTTGGCATGCTACACTCTTGTATAAACCTCGCATCTCAAAAATCGTAAACCTTTCAGGAACAAACTAAAGTTTGGGCTTGTCTGGCAGAACTTTAAACTTCTAACAGGTCTGGGTGTGCGTGTAATCTGGACTGTAAGACATTTACAGCGACTCAGAACCTGCTATGACACACATGCACTAGAAAATGCGCCAATGACAGAATACAATCCGAATATGACAAATCCGTCTTATCATAAACACACACACACACACACACACACAAAATACACACACACAACCTTTATCTCGCAATAGGACAGCCCTGCACACCGATCACAATGCTGCTGCAGAATATGCGCCGGATGTCTGCTTGGAGCTCATCAGAGAATTGAGCTGCCACTCACATCTAGATCAAACAACCGGTGTGTGTGTGTTTGTGTATGAATGTGAGAGAGAATGAGAGTAAGGCGAGGGATGAGAGCAAGCAGACAGACAAGAGAAAGAATACAAACCGAAAGATAAAAGGCGCCGCGGCACATCGGAATATGACACGGTATGTAAATCAGACATCTATGGTGAGTATTCGTAATTACGAACGAGGTGAAAAGAGCCGGTGGGAATGCTGTTATGTGTCTGCGGACTTTGCGACACCCCCAGACAAGCTTCACGAGGCCTTTCATCTCCGCGCAATAAACAGTTTACACAACTCAAACATGGTGTCATGCACACATTACACTGACATGACACAGAGGATGGAAGGTGTTGAAGGCCTGATTTGGGCTTGCATGTTCTCCATCACAAACGTGCGAGCCAGTGTGTGTGATGTGCGCGTGTGACTTGTTCTTTAGTGTGTATCTGTTAAGTCCTGCTATCCCACCATGTGTGTGTATAAATAGAGACGTCGCCCCGGCAAGAAACATTATCCCCAGGCTGAACTAGGAGGTAATGTAATGTAATGTAAACACAGTGTGTGTCATTAAGCCTATCCTGGTGGGCTGCCACTAATCACTGTACACCCTGACTGTTTAAGCAGCGATTACTCAACATCAGCATGGATACACAGAGAAAGGAATACAGAGATTAACATCACCAGTTGAATAACAGCTCCTAATGCTGCATTACGGCACCAGTTTGTCTGCAGTACTTAAGCAAAAGTGACAGAGAGACAGTCGGTTATTATGAAATATTGTCACTGCTGGTGCTCTTAGTCACTGCATTGAGGTCATATGGAAAAGATAGACAGGCAGTAGATGATGGTTTCTCTTTTAAAAGTGAAATACAGTATTATGGTTAAGCGTGGGTAATGATTTAGCTGAAAAAGGCAAAAAAAGACTATAAGCAAATACGTGCCGAGCCTTTTAAATGTTTATGGTTGAGAATTGAAATGTGCAGCCAGTGCAAGTATCATCAAAAACCAGCCACGGTCGATAGCAAAACTTCAATGGGGGAGCCTTGACAGCTCAAACAAGTCAACACTTACAAGTTATTGCTTGGTGTTAAGTCATTATTCCCTTAAGATCTGAATGTTACAATTGGCCCCCGAGGCAGAAAAAGACGGTCCAGCAACACCGAGGCCTAATGTTGCACCATAATTTAGATCCTTATGCTATGAAACAGAATTTTAACAGGCTTATCATAACAAGCCCACATGTTATTGCTGCTAATTTTAACCAGCGCTCATACCTAAATCACTAAATGAGTTCTCATTTCCTTTCAAAATGACCCGTATGATCTTTATATAATTATAGTGTGAACTGATCTGCCATATCTAAGGTTAATACAAGTTCGGGGCACCAAAAAATTATTTTTAGTAATGGTTGTTAAGTTAAGGCTCCGATCATGGTTAAAAGAAACCATTGTTGACACTACATTTGAGGAGGAAATGGAATATGAAAATCTGATATATGCATGCTCAACCATCCACCCAGACCTCCATATGTAAATGTAGGTGCTATAATAGACTTCAACTTCCGATCCATTATTTTGTACAACCACAATGGAAACATAGGACGATTTAAGCATTGAAACAAACTGCTGTTGTAGTAGGTTTTCTGGTGAGGATAGTCTCAGTAATTTGCTGTTGATTGAAATAAATCAATCAAAGAATAACCCGATAGTTGGTGCTTACAAGTGCTCAATGACATCATTTCTGTAAGGAAGTTAAAAACAACACTAAGACTATATAGCGATGGTGGCAGCTCTGTAAAGTCACTGGGATAGCTATCCGTTAAAAGGTATTGAACAAATAAAAAAAATGATTTGAACCCGTTGATGGCCTTATATGCAAATTTAAGGGATTACCGTAGCTATTACAGTTCATGCTGAGAAGAATATGAATGTTTGTACCAAATTCCATGTCAATCAATCCAATAGTTGTTGAGATATTTCACAATGAATCACAATCACACATATCAAGTAAAATGGTAAATGGACTGTACCTATATAGCACTTTTCTAGTCTTTCTGACCACTCAAACCACTTTTATACAACATGTCACATTCACCCATTCATACACTGATGGCAGAGGCTACAACGCTGGGTGCCAACCTGCTCATCAGGAGGAGCCTGACATTCACATACTGTTGGTACAGCCATCAGGAGCAATTTGGGATTAAGTATCTTGCCCAAGGACACATAGACATGTGGACTGGATGGAATCGAACTGCTGATCTTTCAATTGGTGTATCTCCTGAGCCACAGCCGCCAAAATGTATGCTGGAGGCATTGGAGAAAAAGTCAGCAGGCTTCGTCCTCTATGGTCCATGAATGGAATACAGATGTACAATGCAGTTGTTTAGGTATATCAGTCTGAACCAAAGTGGTAGACCAACCAACTCACAGACCAACATTACCGTTCCTATCCTTATAGAGGGAGAATGTTGATTGTGGTGTTAAACAACAAAAATACTAAATGACAAGAATGAGGGTTGAATGGAAGCCCTCCTAATAACTCAAGTGGCATTGTTCAAGTAATATTTATACCATAATAAATTGAAAAACTAAAAAAATCATAAAAATATCATTACTCCTTACTAATGGTTACAAAGAGTGTATCCTTTCCTTTCTTATTTTCCTTTCTTACTCTTCAAAATCACAATTCACCTCTCCTGTGATCAGTAAATCATTAATATCCAGTTTCTCATCAGGTAAATCAGAGATGTGACAATGTAGCATGAGAAAGTGAAAATTTGCCTCCGCTGTTCTTCTAAGCTGAACAGCAAACTGAGATGAAGAGAATGAACAATAAGGGGAAATAATTGGGGAAATAGTGCTGTTGCCAGTTTTTGGGTAACTGAACATCACTGTGATTTATGGAGGAGCTGAAAAAGCAATGACTTGTTTTACATCACAGTTTAATTTAAGCGCTATCATGCAATATATGTGCAATGTTGAGTGAAGACAGTAGAGAAAATGTACAGAGAAGAAGGCGACAACTTTCCCCTGCTGGCTGCTTGTTAAAAAAAGAATAATTTGTCCACAGCTTGTGGTACAGCTCCTGCCAGTGAATCCCGCTTCCTGAAAAACAGCTTTTCTCTGTTTCATCTCACCTCTTTGTCATTGTCTGTATCTCTTGTGTCTGTCTGTGGGTTCACAGACACAGACAGATCTATTCGTTTGATCCCCTGGCTTTATTGTGTCCATCCGTTTGTACACTGACTAGGGCGGCGGCGACAAATCCTTCATAGGCACGCGTGCACACGCAATAAGAGGGGTTCAAAGGGTACACAAATGGAACACTTAGATGTTTGTGTGTTCTTTCATATGAATACCCTCACACACAGTTATGTAGAAATGCACACAGGCAGGGGTCAACACATCCACCGAATAATGCCACGTACACACATTGAGGTGTACCCAGAAGTTGCACTATTAACCATGTGCACTCACACATCCACAGGCCACACACCTAATCCCACACAGTGAGCTCTACTCCCACACCCATTACCATGTATGCACACATACAGTATACACAAAGCTCTGCACAGACTCGCGCTCATAGCCATGCAAGCAAACGCACACATACGCACAGCTTTATAATAGATGTGGTTGATAAGCCAGAACAAGAAGTACAGTTTTTATGAGGTGAGACTTGGACTGCAGACATCTGGCCTTGAGACTGAGGTTCAGGTCATTATTTTTCCCCCACTGTTTCTGCTCTGCTATTGTTCCAGCTTGTATATTACACATTCCTCAGACATCATGCAAGATTACTGCAAGAGAATGAGACCATAAAAGCCTTTCTCACACATAGAAACGCACGTAAGAAAACACACAAAAGACACGGAGGTAGAAAACTACACCCAGACACAGGCTCAAATGCTAACATCACCAAAGATTCACATGCATTAGCCTATCAAACAGGGAAAAATTCTTAATTGACTAATAGCCAATGACGGTTTGCGTACTACCTACAGGGAGATGAATGTGTCCGTGTGTGCAAGTGTGTTAAGTGAGAAAGACGCTCCTGCTTTTCTAATTGCTTCCTTCAATGGCTGTTTCCTGGGGTAATGAGGCTGGAGGAGCATTAGGAGGTAAAGTGTGTTAGATGAGGAATAGTGTAATCTGGTTAGCGCTAATGTAATGTCACCTAATCTGATGTGATCTAATCCAAATGGGATGCTGCTCTCCAGACTGTCAATGATGCAGCACCAAGTCTGGTGTGTTTGGGTGTGTGTGTATCGGCGTAATCAAGTGCGTTCGTTGGACATGGTACAGAAGAAGAAATTTCAAGTGTGAAATGGAGAGCGATACACCCCACTCCCCATGAATGTTCGTTGGTTGTGATTTAATAACAATAATGGCAATGATTTGTCTCAGATGACTGAGTAGATTTTTAAAGTCAACATCAGCACCACAACAGATTTGATGGAAGAACTAAACAGGAAGCTGGAAGAGAAGCTACAGAGAATAGGCGTGGTCGCTAGTTCCCTTGGATGGTAGCTATCTTAATGGTTTAAGTCAGTTTGTCACCTACCATGGATTAAGAAAGCTCCTCTTCAATTAAATCTGTTGTTCCACAAGGTTCAATTTCAGGGCCTGTGCTGTTTTCAAATTCATTTAAATGATCTAACTCATGTTTGTTAACTGGCATCTAATCTCATTTGCAGACGATACTGGTATATTCTATCCTAACAGAAACCTTGATAATCTGACTGTCAAGATCCTGTCATAGTGTATGTAATTAGGAAATAAATCATATATCTAAACTACTTACAATAAATAAATGATGTCTTAATGATTCTTTTAATTTGACCTATTTGGGAGAAAAAGCATAGGATTCTTTATAAGGAGAACACAATGTTATGATTTCATGTAAACTAGTAAAAAACATGGATTTATACATGTAAAGCTTAGTGAAGGTTCAGTCAGGAAGAAAATCTTCCTACAGAGTCCAAGCACCTAGGACTTTGACAATACCTAATCATCAATATCATCTGTATAATAAACAACTTTTGAAATACTGTAGGAATAATTGGGATATTTGGCAAAATAAAGTGCTTAACTTGCAGCCCCGTTTGACTGTTTACACGTACTCTAGACCTGATCTGACCTACAGTATATTCTGACATTATGTTGAGTTGTTAATCCGCTATTTCTGTACTAATGCCATGAGAGTTACATTTCCACAGAGTGAATATATATAGGGATGAAGAAAGAGGAAACAGAAGCGAGGGAGAAACGTAGGATGCAAGAGTGGAGACAGAGAAGCATGGAGAAAGTAAAGAGGTGCAATTGATTTAAGATTGAAAGAAAATGACGATATAAAATGAAATATTTTAATGCAGGAGTTAATACTACACAATTGTATTCAAATGTATACTTGTATACCACTATAGCCCTGCTTAAGTCGTCTTGATTAGGGGAGTATGCCACAAACCAACTGTCAGAATGTCAGAATTGTATTTTGTGTGGTTTAAATAGACCAATTTAAATCAGTTCTGCCATTCTCAATGTCTTACACAATCACATCAACAAACTGCAGATGGTTTAGTATTCATTATATCAAACACGCTATGCCTTCTGATTACTTGAGTGTATTAAGTACCACAGAAAAAGCTGAAACCAACTCTTGAAGCGACAATTCGAAGGGGGATAAAACTACACATCCAGAGCAGGAGGTAAAGGAGAAAATGTGTTAAATACAGGCAGCGTGTTATTTGACATCTCACTGAACCAGGAAATAACTGAATCCATCATCTGATCACTTCATTGATTCTCCCTTTTTTGATTTCATGGCCTTGAGAGCTGGAAAAGCCTTCCCTCTATGAACCAGGATCAGGAGCTGTTGTTTCACCATTTATGTCTCACCATTGTACAAATTAGAAAAACACTTTTCTTAGGCCCTGTCTTGGAGGGAGGCCAGCGTTTTCAGATGCCAACTCTGCATTCCTCAGGCAGGGCACGATAAAAGCTGAATAAATATTGTCTATGGTTGGAGCAAGAAGCACTGTGAGAGGGTCTTTCCACTGTCTTTCTGGGTTTGGCATTGGGAGACGAAAATGTGTGTGCATCTAGACTGAGATACACATAATTACACTATTGTGCATTTTCTTATCCTATGGAAACAAGCCATGCATTTAAACTCATTTTAATTCCACACATTGCAATAACTGTACCTAACTTTACTTCTTGAAATCCTTTTTTTTTTTATAAAACAGAGACAAAAAGTAGCTGAACCTTAAGACATATAGAACAGATATCATCATCCACAACAACATTCAGTCAAAACAGAACAACCTTTATAGGGGATATTTATTCTCTCCGTGCTGCAGCTCCCTGTACTTCACAACAAATATAACTACTGCTGTGTTCTTTGACTGGGCTGTTAGGTCGAGCTGGGGAGAGAGATTCCCATGAAAGTTTGTTCCTTCATGGTTTCCAGACAATAAATGCTAATGACTTTAGTGATCCGATGACTTTTCCAATAGCTCAACTATGAGCTTCACATTTGTGCTTTTAAAACTATTAAAAACACTATTAAAAACTATTTAAAAAAAACTATTAAATGGATTCTAATGAAATGTGTTTCAGACAGTCCCACTCTGGATTAAGTGTAATGACTTTGATGACCTCTGACCACTTTCATTTAACACCACCATCAGGTCAAATTTTCATTTTGGTTTATGACAAAATACCTGCTAAACTAATGACATTCCCACCAGCCTCAGCTCTACTCTGAGTTTCATAGTTAACAAAAATGTGCATGCTAACACACTAAACTAAGATATTGAACAAGTATTTTTTAATCACATATTGATGCCTTCCCTTCCCATCCATAGAAAGTGAGAACAGCATTGATTTACAGCAGAAGTTCAAAGGTTAACTCCATCTACTTTCTTTTTACAAGTGAATCGCTTTCAAGGTTAATAAAGTCAAAACGGCGCCTGTGGGAAATGTAGACCAAATGACCCAGCGGTGACTCCGGATCACTTTGTGCTCATGTAACAGCTGCACGTTGAATCGATACTCATGTCAGTGCTAAAAAGCTTCCACTGTAACAAAAATGGTCAAAATGGGAACTGTGCATTTTACCCTTGACATTCCTTTTCTATGCCTCCTAACGTCCCCTTAAACTATTTTGGGCATCAGAACTGCTCACCAGGGGAGAGGGAAGACTGATGGGGGAGTTTCAGGAAAAGGATGCAGGAGGTGGATGGCGATGGGGAGGTGAAAAGAGAGAGAGAGGGGTTCTCTCTGTGGCCATAAAGACAGAGGGAAGTTTCTTATTCTAAAGCCAGAGAGAGGTTGACCTTCCCAAGTAAATAGACTATGGGCTGTGTCACGTAGTTGGCAAATGCTCAACTATTCCATCAGCTCCACCATAAATGGTAACGCTCTTAAACTGCACGGTGAGATAAAGCAGACACCTTCTCCTTAGTCGTCCAAACCCATCCGCCTCCACTCTTCCACCCATCACCCCTTCTATCCCTTCACCTCCAAGTCCTTACACTCTTGTCATCCCTATCCAACACTCTATTCAATCATCTTTTTATCCCCCCCCTTGTCTGTGTCGCACACGCGTTTACATTCGCCGCGCCCGCCCTCGGAGCGAGATCGCGCACGCGCCATTTCCCGAGCAGCGCAGAGTGTTTGTGCGTACGTATTTTGTAAGTGTGCGTTGGAGAGATAGGGAGGCAGACAGTGGGGTTCTGTTGTGTGTCATGGACAGTGAGGGTTCAGACAGTTGTAGCTCCGTACACACTGACGGTTCGCAGGGTAACAACCTGTCTGTGTTTGAAGGACCCTTGTGGATGCACAGTATCTGTATCTGTTATGGTCTGTCTGCTTGAAAAGAGAAGAGAAGAGGTCTGGTCTGGTGAGAGGTGCAGTATATGTGTGAGTGAGTGTGTGTGAATATGTGTGGAGTTACAGGGAATGTCTTGAGAGTCAATATTTGGCCTTCTGAGAGCAAGATTTAAAACTCATGAGTCATGGCCAACAGTACTGAAACTGCTATTTAGTAACTATTAAGAATATTGAGTAAATATTCTGCACAATGACAAATAAATATACTTTTTTTTAATTAGTTAATCATATTCAATTGATTCTGATACCATTTTAGAGTGTTTAGTGCTGGTTTTAAGGGAAAATACAGTAATTTTGTCCACTAGCCCACAAAAAACGGGTGACATTGCTTGATACACTCCACATTGATCAGTGTTACAATATTTGGGCTGATTTACAGACACCCTATCACTCACTGACATCCCTCAATCTGTCACTCTCTATTGCCTTGGTAACCTTAAATAAGCTAAGCTAGTAGTTCATAGGAACTCCATACTCCTGACTCCATGACTCCATAGGAACCATCAGTGAAGGAGACTCAGAGGCACTAGAATCACTCATTTCCATGTTTGCTCCAGGTTTTGCTTCAGGTTCGAAATACAAGCTGTTCTATCCAGTATAGGTGTGGAAACAGGAGTTACATGTATCTGTGGTTTCCTGAATTGTGGATGACCAACACATATAAACGTGTTGATGCAGATGTGGAGAATGATAGAGGGACTTTCAAGCAACATTCTAAGCTGTGGGGGATCTGTGAGGGGTGTTTGTCCAAACAAAAACTCAATGTTTTAATAAGCTGTTCTCTTTTTGTTTGTATATTGTTTTCTGATAGCATGCACATGAACCCACACATGTACATGTGATACCCATTACTGTCAATGGCACTATTCCACTGATCAACAGTTGCTGGGGTTAGTAAATCTTTTTTTTTTTTTAAACGTAGCAATGCAATGCACTAGCAAAATACAGGGAAGAAACTGATGTAAAGATGGATCTCTATTTATTTATTTTTTTTAAATTGGCTGTGTGTGGAATAAAATGCTTTTCAACACATATTTTAAGTCTAAAGGAAACCAACAATGTGCAATAGTACAGTATGAAGCACTGAATAAACATAAATGTGTGGGGAAAGTGACATGATGTGTTATCAACTTCCTGGACATATGACGAGCTATCATCATTATGCACCAAAAACTGTAGAGGTATATTAACTGGGAATGTCTAAGTGTTGCAAATGTAATCAAATAGAACACATTAGTCAAAGTTCATAGATCCCCTCTTAACATGTTGTTAAATATATTTAAAATATGTTGCTTGGAATAATGTGTACTTTGTTTACCCCTAAAAAAAACTGTCGTATAACTATTAAAAACCTTGAAATTCCGATTATTCCTTCTCCCTTATTGAAAAATTCGGACTCTATGAACATGCAAATATTGCCCATTTCCAAAGTTTAAATACTGGACATAAGACGTTTCCTATTCTTCTTTCCTACTCCTACACTTATCAGTATTTGTGCACTGGAGGCTTCAAGTCTATACATCACACTTGTGTAAATTGGACCAGGATTAGCCTCTAAACTAGTTGTGATGTCACAAATTATGTTCGTATGCCCTTAAAATCTGGTTATCAATGAGCACAGAGAAGCTTTCCACTTTCAGCAGATGAATGTGAAAACAGCTTCTCACGTCAAACTTTGCACAGTGGAGCTGAAACATCAAAGTAAAGTCACAACAAGTAAAACACATTTTTGAGTGGAGGACTTTAAGTCATTTACAGTTGAAGGTGCTGCCACAGGAGAGTAATCCTTATTGACTTTGGTATTTCTATTGATCGGAGCCACAAGCAACAGTCATATAGGGTACACACACACACACACACACACACACACACACACACACACACACACACACACACACACACACACACACACACACACACACACACACACACACACACACACACACACACACACACACACACACACACACACACACACACACACACACACACTCACACACACACTGTGTGCAGGAACCTTGTGCCTGTCCGATACACCCATCCTGTTTATAATGAACATAATTCATGATTAATAAGCACATTATAAGTAATTATTTCTAGAAGAGACATTGACTGGCCTTTACAAACAGGTTGCAGGTGAAGTGTGTGGGTTAAAAGTGTGTGTTCCTCATGTTTCTCTCTCCAGGGTGGTTGCTTTATCTTGTCAAACTCTCCTTAAGACACAGTCAGAACTCCACAATCTTATTTGCAGTTGAATAATAAATACTACCGCATCCATTGTGTGTGAATGTGTGCATCATCCATTAACAGAACAGGGGGGGGGCTAGAAAATGGGTCAACTTGATCGATAAGCTGTTATACTAATCAGAGAACCACTTCTAAAAGGCAACGTTTTCCCAAAACACAAACTTTGACTGAAATTGATATATGAGATGTTCTTACCTCAGTCTATTAAAGAGGTGGATGGATTAAGGATTAATGCCCCAATTAAGGCTTCTACTGTATGATCCACCCACCTTGCCTAGGCACAGGACAAATTAACATTAAATGTCCAATGAAAGACATTATGTTCCTGATAGCCATGCCCATATTTTAAGGGGGAATAAGTAGGTCTACAGAGTGAGTGAGTCTTTCTAAACTTGTCTCTGTGTTTCATGCTGTGTGGAGTTGTTTGTGTGTTTATTATTGTTTTTGTTTGTTGGTTTCATGTACTTTGTGCCTGCATTTCCCTTGCTTGGCGTCATGGATTTAACCAGGCTGATGAGAAAATGCAGACTTAAGATCTGTCAGTGATTCCCCTGTTTGGTAGAAGAGTGTGGGTTTGCATTGGTGGAGGATTTATGAGGCAATGTCAAATCTGTGGCCAGGATAAACGGAACACCTTATCTTCCATACCGTTTAACCCCTAGAGGGATGCGGTGGGGGGGGGGCGGGGGGAAGTCTGGAGCCAATCCCAGCTGTCACTGGGCAAGAGGCTTGGCACACCTTAGAGAGGTCACCAGTCAACCACAGGGCGAACATAGAGTAGACAGACAACCATTCACACCTACGGGAAATTTAGGGTGACCAATTAACCTAACTTGCATGTTTTTGGAAGACGGAGTACCTGGAGAGAACATGTGATCTCCACACAGAAGGTCTCCAGCTGCCTGAGAGGCTCGGACCAAGAACCCTTTTGCTGTGGCGACAGTGCTACCCACTGCACCACCATGCCGCCAGACCAGTGGTGATTTTTGTGGATGACGTGGAGAAGTCTAATACCGTCATCACAAATGGCATTGTCGTGAAAGACATGTTTGTGCCTTTACTGGCCTTTGCTTGGCCTCACCAGCCAAAAAAGTGGTTCTGTCCAATGTCCACCCCTTCATAAGAGATTAGGTATTGAAAAGAGAACTCTCCGTCTCCCCTTTAAGAAAGTCCTGTCTGGGTGTAAGTCTCCTTTGCTTCAGCATGTGGTGACTCACAAGAGACTTATATTTATGATTTTGAATTACAGCGACAGACGTTATGAAATGATTTGGCTGAGGTAAAGAGGGACGTAATCAGAGATGTCTGGAGAAACCTACTGGTCCAGGTCAACCTTTTTTCTTATTGGACTGCTTGAAAGGAAACATCAGGAAAGAAGCTGGAAAGACAGTAAAAGAGACAAGGAGGAAAGAGGCACACCTGAGATGAAAGAAGGGAAGGAGGAGACAGGTAGGGAAAACAGATGTGATGTGAAAGGAAAAAAAAGAGGCAACAAACAGTAAAATCATCAGTGACAAGGGAAAGGAGGCGGGTGAGTCTCAACGGAGCAGTGAGACAGTTGGTGGTGTTGAAGACATTGAAGGAGGAGGAGGATGAAGAGGAGGAGGATGAAGAGGAGGAGGAGGAGGAAGACAGTAAAAGCTAAAAGCTGAGGCTGGGCCAGAGGAAATCCTGGAATAAAGTGCTGATGTAGACATGATGGATGAGGAAAGGTGTCTGACTGTCACTCGTCAGAAAAGAAAATCTGAGATCAACAATAGTGGTTCAATAGCAAAGAAGCCTACAGCCAGAAAAGAAAAGCAGAAACAGACTGTGAAGGATAAAACGGTGGAGTATGTGACGCCAGCGTTAAAGGTATTTTAAACACAGACAGTGAAAGTGATGAAATGACACCAGATGAGCTGAATAAGCAGACTTATAGGGTTGAAAAGGTAAAACAGTTTCTTAAAGAAACAAATGTCAAAGGGGTGAAAGTAGAAAGATACCTTGCAGATAAGGATACTTTTTTTGACTCTGTGACTGGAAGGAAAAGGAGGTTTAACTGAGCAGAGACTAAAGAAAATATCCTTTTTATTTCCTTGATGACTGATTTTAAAATTGCTTTGTTGAACTTAAATGGAGCTGGAGACATTAGGAAAAGGATGGATGATGTGATGTTTGCCCAGGAAAAACACAATGACAGGTTCAGTGATACTGACTGGTGGTCAGAGGGACAGGTAAGTCATTTTTAAGCTCTTTGACCTCAGAAACCGGAGGACTTTCTCCAAAAAATTCCCGCTCACTTCTTATGAGCTTAAAGAAGTGATTGAGGGCATGTCAGTCAGTCAGTCAATTCCATTTATATAGCAGCAAATCATAACAGAAGTTATCTCAGGACACTCTCCGCGTAGAGCAGGTCTAGACCGAACCTTTATTTTACAATGACCCAACATTCTCCCATGAGCAAGCACTTGGAGACAGCGGAAAGTAAAAACTACCCTTTAATGGGAAGAAACGTTGAGCCAAACCGGGCTCTAGGTGGGCGGCCATCTGCCTTGACTGGTTGGGTTGAGAGAAAAAGAGGGTGGGGGAGAGAGGCACAAAGAAGCAACAATAAAAGAAGGGAAGACTGATGGTGGTTATCAATGTATATGCATCAAATGCCAGCTCACAAAGAGTCCAGTTCATTAATACTTTGAGTGATACTTTGACTAGTTGTGGTTCGGATGATTTTTTTGGTTTTTAGAGGCTGATTTTAATTGCACTCAAAATGATTATTTGGACATGAATCATTTTAAACCTCATGATGCCTTCCAAAGAGCAATTAAAAATGTCATAAAAACACATGATTCAGCGGATGTTTGGAAAAGATTGCACAGTCTGAAGACAGACAGTACATTTGAGCTCATACTAGGGAAAGTTTTATGTTCTATTGTTTCAAACATCAAGATCAATTTACTGTGTGATGCTAATTTAAAAGATGTTTTGAATTTTTTTTTTCTGGAAGGTTCATAGGTTTGAAAAGATCATGTTTATTTGTTTAAGACAGTGGTGGGACTGTGGGACTGAAAGAATAAAAATCAAGCAGCTGTCAGCTCTACACTCTAGGAATATTACGAGATCATTGAGAGCTGTAGAGATTGAAATAGTGGAAATATCTTAATCTCTATGTAACAGTGGAACATGTTGAACTCCTCAAATCTATAAAAGCTTTGTAAGCAGATCTACTGGCCACTAAAGCTCAGGGAGTACTATTCCACTCACATTTCCATAGCATTGACCAGATCCAAGGATTGGAGAAGAGGAATGGACTGAGCAGGTACATCCACATCCTTCAGTCAATTGATGGATGGGTAGACGGGTAGTGCAGTTCTACTCTGGGCTGTACAAAACAGACTATGCGGAGAATGAATGGCTGTTTGAGCGTTCCTATAAGGGTTTACTCAAAGTTTCCAGACATGACCATCCTGAGCTGGAGGAGCCTCTGGTTTTAGGATGGAAGAAAAGCCCCGGCCATTGACAGTCTTTCAATGGACTTAAAGACCTTTTGGAATGAACTTGGTTAAGATCTTATGAATGTTTTCAATGAAGGTATTGAAAATCTGCCTCTGAACTGCAGAAGAGTTCTGATAACTCTGCTGCCAAGGAAAGGAGACCTTCAGGACATGAAAAACTGGCGTCCACTCTCCCTCCTCTGTTCGGATTATAAAATATTGTCCAAGGCCCTGGCTAACCGGTTGAAGCACGTGATGGATGAAGTAATTCATCTGGACCAAATTTGCTCATCATAGTTCTGGATCTCTCTAGTTCTTTGGGCACAGACTTTGGTCTTATTTCATTAGACCAACTCTGGTGTACTCACGATTAATGGAGGGCTGAGTGCTCCCTTTACAGTACACATAGGAGTCTGCCCGGAGTGCTTTATGCATTAGCATATATACAATATTTAGGTGTTTATCTTGGCGATGAAGAGATGGTTAAGAGAAAGTGGGAGAGCCCGATAGAGAAAATAACAGTAGGGTTAAAAAGCTGCAAGTGACTGCTATCTCTGATATCTTTTAGAGGAAGAACTTTAGTCATCAATAATCTTGTAGCTTCAGTACTATGGCATTGTTTAGCTTGTATGGAGCCACCTTCCAATTTACTCAGTAGATGTTTCGGAGGATAAGATACATGGGGTACTTCAGAGTGTGCTCGCTTTATTTACAAAAGAAAGAGGGGAACAAGGCATGTTACCCCTCGTAATTGCACTAGCTGCAACTTTTCATTTTTAATGTGCACAGATTTATCTGACTGGTTTTAAATAACCATTGTGGAAGGAGTTTGGAAGTAGCAATTTTAGAAGAACAGATAAGTTAGTACTTGACAATGCTTTGTTTTGAATGGATTTTAGGTTCCTGCATCTGTCCACATTGCCTGATTTTTATAAGGGAGAGTTTAATCCTTGGCACCTTTTCAAGAAGAGATGTTTGGGGCCATCAGTCTTTCTGTACTAGTTACAGGAGGAGTCTCTTATCAGTGTATCCAGAATGGACTTACAGGACAGTGAAACAGTGGGCCTCCGTCAAACTCTCTCGGCTCCACTGGTGTTACGACTTTCAGACAGATAGCAAATGTAGGTGGACCTGGATTTATGAACACTCAAGCTGTGGCTGCACTGATTAGACTGAAATCTGATTGACATGTAAGGACCATTTTATTGTTGCTGCAAAATTAACAAAAGGTGACAATGAACGTTAAGGACGTACTGGGAAGGTGAGGAAGCCCAAATGATGGAATCAATTTTCATTGTTTTTTAGACTGCAGAGGTCTTTAAGAACTTTCTGGTGTTTTAGATTGTTTGTTTACATACTTTAATGAAGTGTGGTTTAAAACTGTTTTTTTTTTTTTAAAGCAGGATACAAGAAAATTAATGCAACTGTTAAATTTCATTGTAGGTTAAACTAAACTGTGTATGTACATTACCAAAAAGAATAAGACCGAAGGGGAAACTAGTTAAAGTAATGTTTAGTGATATTTTTAGGTCATTTGTTTCTATCTACCTTATCTAACAGTCAGGTTCTCTGATTCTGTTTCAGTGATAATGTAATAAAGCTATTTCTAAAAGACTTCTGCCAGCCAAGCCGGCTAACTTCCATTTAGCTCTCTGCTAACTTCAACAAGGATAAAATAATTTAATTGTGCAGATCTTCATGACTTTCAAAATCAAAACCAAATAGATCAGATTCTGATTATTTTGCAGGAGTTATATGATATATAATTGTATCCACCGTGTTACAGCTGTAACCGTAGGGATGGACTAGGCTCGAGCGGAGCCTTTAACGTAAGCATGTGTCAACAGTGTTTTTGTAATTACTCTCATTACCAGAAGAGGGAGACAAATATACTGCACTCCAGCTTTAAATCAACTTAATATTAATTTAAAAAAATATACATTTGCATATCAGTCTGTCTGCAAGGTTGGGAAAAAAGACACTAGATGCCACTATCATGGGATCAAAGAAATCCATTCTTTGCTTTGGGAACACAGTTTAAAGCTGTACACACAGGTAGTTTTAGGTTTAAGGTAAAATGTTAAACATGCTTGGAATATTATTGCTGATTTATCAATAAAAAAAAAGGATGAATGGAGAAATTATGACTTTAATCAATCTTTAAAGTGTGAAGCACAGTTGGTGAGACTACAGCACATTTCCTTGCCTCCACCTGATTTCAACAGTGACAGTTGCACAGGATACAGACTAGAGTGAAACTCCAGCAGTAAACTTGGCTAGAAGATGTATGGAAATTGAAAGCCAGCTTGTCCTCCATATGGACATAATTACACAGAGAAAGAGAATCCTCAGTGATCCTTATGTCAATTGGATGTCAATGGGCTCACTATCAATGAACCGTCTCAGTAAAGTTTCAGCAGCCTGTTTGGAGACTGGAGGGATCAATTTTACCCATACTAGGAAAGAGCACTTGAAAGAGAGAGAGAAAGACAGAGAGAATGACACAGAGAGAGTAAAGAGGAGGAAGATGAAGGGTATAAAAACAAAATGAAACAAGAATGGGTGGAGAACAACGAGGAATAAAGGCAACAAAGGAGGAAAGGGGGAAGAAGGAGCTGAAAAACACAAAGAAAGTAGGAAAAAAGAGAAGCAAGAGCAGGAGGAGAAGGAGTGGAGTCAGAAAAATGGAATGGATGGGATGGAACAAAGGTGGGGACTAGAAAGCTATAAAACTTCCTGTGTGTATGTGTGCTGAAGATGTTTGGCATCTGGATATGTTTATAGGCACTGGGTCAGGGACCGAAAGTAACCCCGTAAAAGCTGGCACGCCTTCAATCTCCTGCTACACACCTACCAACACACACACACACACACACACACACACACACACACACACACACACACACACACACACACACACACACACACACACACACACACACACACACACAGACAAACCAACACAATACTTACTTGTGTTATATAACTATATAATAAATCTCACATGCCAAAGACACAACACAATAGCCTGAAACATCATACACAACTCAGAGCTTGAACCTGCATTTGGCAAGATTTCATTCATGTAAGTAGGAACACTCGACATCTGCATTGTGAAAACATGGATTCTTGATATTTGCGCTCATAAAATTCAATTCGAACCCTTTCTGTCTCTTACAAAATACTTTTATATACTACTATTGTGCTTTGCCAAGAACCTTTTGAAGGAACTGGCAACGTTGTGTGACATTCCTTTGCTGGCAAGTAGAGCTTAACATGACTCTGATGTGATGTTGCTGTTATTAATTATGCTGTTATTAATTGTTAGTAATTACTCCTTTTTTCCAGAGGAACGGGTCACATGTAGCTTTTTGGAGAGTTAAAGTTCGTCAACCTTTGATCTAACAGGGAGGATATTTTTCTGAAGAGTGTGCTTTCACAATTCCCAATGCCTTTTTTCTTTACAGATTGCATGTTAATATCAGGAGTAGACGGGGTCAAAGAGAGTAGAACGGGAGTAAAAAGAAACAAACTGCAGATTGAGAATGAAAGAAAACGCGAGAAAATCTCTGTCAGATGTTGTTGGTCCTTCCTCACCCGTTAAATCACCCCTCTTTTCACTCTCTCTCATTGTATCCTCTGTCTTTCAAACTCTCTCTCTTTCCGTTTTCTCTCTCACATGGCTGTAATTACGCTCGTGTAAACAAACGAGACCAGAGAGAGACATCAGGAATTCCAGTTGTGCCTGTGGGAGCAGTGTAGCTTACACAATCGTACACAGTGACACACATTAGCGGAGGATCTATAACTTCAAGTAATACCTTCCCACAATCTTTCATTGCCTCTCATCTGACTGTCCAATATGCGCTGTGGTGTATTCCCATTGGGGACTTTGTGGAGGCATTCAAGGGTACTACTATCCAACAGCTGCATTTGACTTTAAACACCCACACAATGGAACTCACCTGCTCATGGTACTCGATCCCCATGCTCAGAGTGTTGATCAGGATGGCGATCATAATCCCTCGTCCAAAATACTTGCTGTCCACGATCTTCCTGAACGTGTCGCACACCAGCCTCCAGAAGTGAACAACCTTCGCAGCGGTTTTGCCCAGCCTGCGCTGCTTCTTCTTGAGCTGCCGGCCGTCTTGCCTGTCCCTGTGGTGGAGGTCCTGGGTGAACTCGTATATGCCCTCGCTGTCGGAGTCTCCGGGGGTCTCGTTGCCCTCGAAGCCGCCCTCTGACTCATTGGCCAGGGCCTTAGCGCAGTAAGGGCAACTCTCGGGGTCCAATGTCAATGCGGCCGTGTCCATGGCGCTGCTGGTGGTGCTCAGGTCACGAGCCGACAGCTGGCAGGAGATCTGGGCTGCAGCCGAGAGAGAAAGGTCAGATGGTTAAACTGAGACGAAGAGAGAGGGGGAATTGGAGTAAAACGTGCGTGATTGTGATACATTAGAGAAACGAAGTGGTTTAGACACATTGTCAAATCAAATGAAAGAGATCTGTTGTGGTGAACAACATTTTTTGACAGTTGCGTGTGTATCAGTGGGAGTGTGTTCGACGGTGATGGGGAGTTCGTGCTGTATGAGTAATGCCTCGTCTCCACAGGCTGTGCTGTGGCCCGGCTAGCTGGCAGCCAGCATTTCCACCATCTGTACAACCTGAGCAGACCTGGCCTGACTTTTGCTGAGTCCACTGCCTTTTAGAAGTTGGCTGGAGTAAGAAAAAGCTGGCTGCCAACTACGAACGAAGGACTAACATTTATTGACTGTAATAACAATGCTTTCTGTCTCTCATTAAAAAAAAAAAAAACCTCACTCTGGACAGCGTTATAGTTTGAGCCTTAATCACAACAAATTGATACCGTTCTCCACCAAATAGGTGATTGCAGAAAAGGGAACACTTCCAGTGGTGTGTCATTTGATTTGCTTCAACACTGATATGGAAATTAAACAGTGATTCTGACTGAATGGGATACTCTTGTTATTTACAAACCCCATCGTGCCTTCCAGTATCTTACCTAATAGGAATGCTCAGCAAAGCAAACACTATCCACCACAGCTGACTCAGAGGAACTAAAGCTTTCCAAGTCTTTAAATATATATCTGTATCTATCATATATCTGTGACCTCATCCCTGTTGGTGTGTTTATGTATCTACCTGTAGGAGTTTGTGTTTCCACCAGGCTCTGCGGCCCTCTCTCCAGGGGCACGGGTGGGATATTGAGGTTGAAGCTGATATTTGTCAGAGTGCTAGTTGCAACACTCCCTCGTCTGGACTCTGCTAGCGCTCTGGCCTGCAGTGTGGGGTAGTTCTTAGGACCCGGAGCAGCAAAGGGCACAGAGTTCCTCTTCATAGATCTGGACACAGGAGTTGGGGTCAGGGAGAACGGGCCTGAGATTGGGCCCAGGTTTGTGGGCGAGGGGGTACAGCGGAGAGAGTCTAAGTGGAATACGCTGAGAGCTGAGGATGAATCAGCAGCTGTCGCAGCAGGATTGGACAAGGTGGCCAGGTTTGTGTCGGAGGTTGCTGCTATCACTGAAGGCAGTGGCGGGGCCAAAGCGAGGTGCCCGGTGCAAGTGGTCCCCACAAGAGCCCCTCCGTTGTTGTTATGAGAACCAGCCTCCACATCCCTACCCTCTGGACACCTGATGCTCCCTCTTCCCCTTATGCTGCCATTCCCCAGGTGGTAGTGGTGGTAGTGGTGGTGGTGATGATGGTGCACCATGTGATGGACTGACACCGACCCCTGCCTAGAGGACTTCCTCCTCCTTCTCTGGCTGTGGCCGCGATTGGCTTCCGTGGCAGGGGGCGAGGCGGCGATGTTGAACCCCGCACGGCGAGCTAAGAACCTGAAGATGTGGGCCACCTGTTTAAACCCCTTGCGGACGATGTGGACCAGGTACTTGAGCAGTTCGTCGTAGCAGGAGCCGGGCTCAGAGAGGGAGGCCAGAGTGCTGGCGTTGGACAAGAAGCGCACCCGCTGCTCCTTCATCAGCTGGCTCTCCCTCTGCTTGGTCTCCGAGAACTGTGTGGCGATGACGACCAGGCACAGGTTGATCATGAAGAATGAGCCGATCTAAGGACAAGGAAAGGGGAAGGTGTCACTGTTGTTCACGCACTCACAACACACACATGCATCGTTCTCCTGACTGACCAACTCGTTCTGCAGTCAGCAGGCATACACGCACAGTTCTTGGCACTTACAATGATGAGCAGGATGAAGTAGATGAAGTTGTAGAAAGAGTGAGCATCCATCACAAAGTACATGATGTCCACCCAGCCCTCGAGAGTGATCACCTATAGAGGAACGCAGATAGAAAACAGATCAGACAACAACAACAAAAAAGATAGAAAGCAAACTAGGGATTAAAATAGACCATATTTCACAGTCCAGAATGTTCCAAATACCAAGACTCAGCAGAAAACTAATCCCCAATGTTTCTCTTGTGTGATTTACCCCACACATGCAGCAGCCAGACGTATGGGAGAACTCATCTCCAATCTGGCTTTCGTCTTCCAAAATTACACCCCACCCACCCCCTTCAGCTGAACAGTGAATGAACACTCGGACAAAACGGCTTTTGAGATGAAGTGGAGATAGCAAACAAATGCGTGTGGAAAAATGAGACTGCAGTCTGGCCGTGGAGTTGTGGCGACCTGCTAATCCTGTAAAGACCCATTTCTCTGATACACCGGCCTCTGGGGCAATTAGCCCCCCCCACCCCCTTCGTCTCCATCTTGTATTACAGCCTTACTTTCAGTCAAACCCTACTGTATAGATATCGGAATAATCTGACATAATCCGTAACTTGATTAGCTGCCTTACCTGAAAGATGGCGATCCAGGCGTAGCAGATGTTGTCAAAGTTGATGGCGCCCTTGAAGGGGTTGACTGGACCAGCGGAGCAGTTGGTGTAGTACTGGTTCCAGTTGACGCAGGTGGTGTTGTCAGTGCTGTTGTAAGAGTACATGTCCAGGTTGCACTGGATGAGTCCCTCCTCGTACAGCTTGGGCACCGAGTGGCAGTCCCTCCTGCCATTCTCTCTGGGCTGCGAGCAGATGAAGGGATTCTCGTCGTCATTTTCAGTGTGGTAGTATTTATCCAGCTCCATGGACAGAGGACTTTTGGAGAGGGGGATAAAGGAGAGGATATTGAAGGGTTGTTGGCTTGTATGACTCCTGAGACTAGACAAAGTGAAAGATGTTTATGTTTCAAATGTGAAAAACAGCATAGGATTGTTCTTTTTGAGCATTATCAGGAATATTCAAGTATATTTTGCAGAGAGTTCATCATATATTCCTCTTTAAGCAGTACTGTAACTTTTCAAAAACAGCTGCCACTTTCTTTTGAGATTCTCTTCAGTCAGTTTCTCTAAAGACACCATCATCACATGACCTGACAGAGTGAAGAAGATGGGACCACAAGCTGAAAACGACAAACATGCCCCCTGGTTTGGTGTAGCGAGTTTACTTTTGTGACAGAAAACACTGAAAAGTTTTTCTGTGAGGCAATTTTGGAGGAGAGCCATTGTGTCAGCAACCCACTCAGTAATGTCACAGTGTACACAGTGTATTCAACTCAACTGAACAGGGGAAAAATGTGTTAGTCCTTCTATCAGAACACTTACATAACACTTTCAGGCCCCCTACTTAACATTTACGAGCAGTATATAAACAGTCGATAAATGGTTTGTAACACACTATAAGTACATATAATAAGTGTATATTAATATACATATTATTTTAGCTATATTGTCATTCTTTGTTTATATCCCAGCATTCAGTTAGGGGTGACCACAGCTGAAATTATAGTTGTCTACAAATACATGAATAAACACATACAGCACATCTGCTCACAGCTACATTATATTTGCTATAAATCACTTCTTATGCTTTAACATGTGCTTTCAACTGTGTGCATTGCAGGCTTCTCCTCTATAGTGTTTTGGGCTGCACTTAGCTGCCGAAACAGTGAGAGAAACTGCATTTGAATTATTAAGATGCATCTCCTCAATACTAAGCTAATTAATGTACATTATACTTTTGAGCGGCTACAAAACATCTGGGCACGAGGACAGAAAAGTATTAAAAGCTTAATCACATCTTGCAGGTGTACATGCGTATCTTCACTGAGGTATTTTTCTGGAATTTACACAAGACAGTGTGTCCCTTTTCCATTTTTGCCATCATCCATCACTATAAAACTGTACCTGTTTTGTTTTCACTTTAATGTGTTGGTGCCTACCTCGGCTACCAGGGGCTGAAGCAGTGAAAATTAAGTGCTGTCTCTTCTCCTTTTAGAGTTTTGGCGTACATCGGGTAGAATTTTAAGCAGCTTAACACTGAAGCCAAAATGTCTGCAGGTTTTTAATTCCATGCGAAGACTACAGCAGCTGCTTCCACTGATTAACACCCCTTCAAATAGATAGGAGGAACTAATCAGCGAAGCCAGCTGTAATTGTGTTTACAAACCTGGGGCCAAATGGCCGGGGAGACCCTTGTGTGTATTTTGTCAGGTGAGCCTACAAGTGTGTTTGCCTGCTGTAACGCCTTTTAGCACATCTTTTACACAGCTATTCTCTGTCTGGGATAACTGGTGTGTGTCTGATGACATCAGGCTGGTCTGTCAACACACAATCAGCTGGCAGGCTGTATTAATTGCACAGTGGCTTCAATCTCTTTGTAGGTACAGACCAGTCCTTTCACACTTCGGGACAACCTTGCATACTCTTATTCATTTCTATATTCTTAAAAGCTGTTTCACACAAGAACACTTGTTGGTCCGATGAGCTCAGTATGGTACACGATGGATTTATCACACCCTGACATGACGCATTGGATGTGGTTCCTACCGGCTCCTCTCACATATTCTCAATCAGCCTAATAAAAAGTGACTGTCAACCCAGTTATCAGTTAACAGCTGCTCCTTTGCCAAAGCACTAAAATATGTATCAGCAATATGAGTTCATGATAAATGGAAACAGGTGTTAATCAGCTATGTTTATGGCTTTGGACAAAGACTACAGCCAGACTTAAATGCCATTCATCTGACGCAGTAAAACAGACCTTCCGGACACAAGAAGAATGTCGAAAAATTGATGATGATGACAAAAAAAAAAAATACACCAGCTCACCACTGTCATTATGCATGACTTTAAATTACAGCTGTGAGATGTCATAAATCCTATAGAGAGTAATGAACCCAGGATGACACGGGGGGACATGAATAAGTCATCGGTGCCCATGTTCCATATACCATGGGCTGCAGCATGGGGGTCTTTCTCATTATTCCAGCGCCCGTTTCTCTCCCATTCATCACTGTGATGAGACTCTATAATCGCTAACCTCATTGACTTTAGTGCATGACCTAGTTTCATGTTCTGGGGTCAAGGTTTACTCCTAGATTTACCTTGACCTCCTGTAGTACTACCTGCAGTCTCATCTGTGTTGTTTATCTCAGCTCTAATAAGAAAGTAAAGGAATAAATAAATCCTGTCACCTTAAATATAGAAGAAATTAAATGAAGAAGAATTTGAAGGGCAGTGCCAGGAGACTTATTTTTTAAATTGAGAGTATACACAGTGCTTTCTTTTGACCGATAAATCTAGTTTATTGAAATTTTGCTCTTTTTTTCATAGGTCTTATAACATCATACTCACTGAAGTAACCGCTGCGATTGGTGAATTCAGACAGGGCAATAAATGAGCAGTGCAGCAATCTGACAGATGGTAAACATGTTTATCCAGAGTATCTACCACTTCATTTAACCAATTTCATACCAAAAGTGAGCATTTTGGTTGTTCTCTTCACTTTGCATTGATCACTCCTCATTGGAAATTGTGCATACACCTATAGCAAGCTCAGTAAGTCAAAGCTGACTGGTCTGGAAACTGTGATGGATATTTTGGATCTTTGTCTGTAAGGTTTATTTACAACCTTTATTGCCATAAATGCATTGTACTCATTCTTACTTATTTTTAGAGATATTGCCACTTTTTGGAATCCAAGCAATTACTTTGAGTACAATGAAAAATAAGAAACGTTGTGAAAGAGAGCACTGTTAAAATGTATCTGAAAAAATAAGGAAATATACTTATACTTTGCTTATTTCTTGCTGAATTAGATGAGAAGACTGATACCAATTTCATGTGCGTATAGCAAATATGATGCTACCACCAGCTGGCAGTTAGATTAGATTAGCTCAAAGAGTTCAAAGAGCTAAAAAGACCTGTTTCCCCTTGTTTCCGGTCTTTATGCTAAGCTAAGCTAAGCTAAGCTAAGCTAAGCCAATCAGCTGCTGGCTGTAGCCTCATATTCCCATGAGTGAGTGGAATGTATCTTCTTACCTAACAACCAAAATGTCACATTCTTTAATGCCACCTTTTTTAAAAAACATTTTTTGACAAAAACATAGTACAATGTAATTAGAATAAGAAGGTTAAGTGATCAACTACACGATTTGTCAACTAATTCATATATTATATTGGGACACTGGTGACATTGCAGCCAATATCCAACCTTCACAATACTCACCATGTAGTTGACATTTAGCGGAACCAAACAGATATGAGTACCGAAACCATAAAAACTCAACAACATATTGACACGGTGAAGCGTAGAACT
Organism: Scomber scombrus; assembly: GCF_963691925.1. Classification (NCBI taxonomy): domain Eukaryota; kingdom Metazoa; phylum Chordata; class Actinopteri; order Scombriformes; family Scombridae; genus Scomber; species Scomber scombrus. Next base: position 6,112,606 of record NC_084990.1, read on the forward strand.
CACAAAGAGAAGTTGTCTTCCACAAAGCAGCGGTTTCTGAGCAGGCCGGCCCACAGCTGGACGCCCACGATACCAAATATGAAGAAGACGAAGAAGCAGAGCAGCAGCACGTTACCCAGCATGGGCAGGGTGTCCAGCAGCAGGGTCACCAGAATACGCATACCTGAGACAAGAGAGAGAGAGAGAGAGAGAGAGAGAGAGAGAGAGAGAGAGAGAGACAAGGACAAGGTCAGACATCTTGACAGTACAATCACTATGTGCTTATGTGGATCAAAGCTCTTCTACAACAAGTGGCAGCGCAACATCAGTTTTCACAGCTGATAGGAGCGTCACCGTCGGGTATTGTATTCAATAGACTGGTTGATAGGAGTACCATCCCAAGTGCCTCTCAATTTACAACCATTCACACCGGCTAATATAACACACTCACAGGGACGAGTGCACGTCTCATTTATTTATTTGATCCAATTACACACTTGCCTGCGGATGCTATAACACCTTTTTTTTTTTTTTTTTTTTTTACAGTTGAATGAAAATTTTATATTAATAATAATAATAATAAATGGTAGATTTACAGTAATATGCCTCACATTACATTACAGACTACTGAGTGCAGCCTTTGTTTTATTTCTCTTATTAGTTACACAGCTTTATGAAGGATGGTTGAAATAGAGTCATTGTAAAAAGATGTAAAGCAGCGCTGTGGGTTAGTTGTAAAAAATAAATGATTGGGCGGTAAATTTGAAAGATTTGGGAGGCTTTTTAGGGTTAGGTTGGGTTAGACATTTCTACCAATAATGTGCTCTTGAGCAAGGCACTGGAAACCCAACAGTAGCTACAGTATAGAAACCATGTGGCTGAGAGGTTTGCTAGTGGGTGTGAATGCTAAGCAGGCCATTTCAAAAATGACAAAGGGTGCTTAACAACATCCTTCCTTGGAATAAGGGTTGAAAAATATATTTGGATTCGAGAGCGTTGAGTCAAACAGGAAGTGGAGAGATTTGTGTCGGCAGCCCTCCTACAGTTTGCAGTGAATTAACGGTGGAGTGAAAGACCTGCTTTTTTTTTCTTTTTTTTGCCTCTCGTGCACTCCATCCCTGATTCTTTCTGCTCTGGACAGTGTTCCCTCACGTTTTTTGACAACACGCTGACTTCCTACCACCCACACACTCCCTCTGCTAAATCCGGCTGTGTCGCTCTGCTGTTGCAGCTCAGATTCTGTTCCACACTGAGGTTCTCTATCTATCTACTATACATATTTCTCCTTACCTACATCATACCTCTTCTATTCCATGTCACTGCCCTGTAACTCTCTCCATTCTCACCTTTTCTCCATCTTTCCATCTCTCTTTCTATCCACCTGTTTCTACCTCTCCCTCCCTCCATCCCTGCAGGTTTACCATCCCAGCAGTAAACCCGGTGACTCAGGCGTCAATAATGAGCATCATTTTTCTGATCAGGGGTTTTCTGTGTAATTGGAGAGGCCGGGTCAGTCCCTGTAGGAGTCCCAGCAGAGCTCGTCTGCCGGGCTGATGGCCACAGAGGAACAGAGGAGGAGACGGAGGGAGAGAAGACGCGGAGAGAGGATGGAAAAGGGGAACAGAAGGAGAGAGGAAAAGAAAGGGACAGATGGAAAAACAGGTGTTGGAGCTAAACTCCTTTGGATGAAGTCAAAAAAGCACAGTCATAGTGTTATGAGTATGAAAATATTACGAAATAGATGTTTTATAAATGCCAACACTTGTGGTCTAAATGTTTCTCCATAGTTTAGAAATAAGAAAATGATCATTGTCAACAAAATAAGTTGTAAAATTAAAAATTGACAACAGTTAAGGTGACATCATCTTCTTCTTTTTTCTTTTTTTTTTTTTGGGGGGGGGGCAACAGTCAAATGAACCACAATGATGTTTACTTTACTATAATACAAGACAGGGAAATCAGCAAATTCTCAATTCTGAGAAGCTAAAACTATGAAATATTTAGTATTTTTGCATAAAAAAATGCATAATAAAAATACTAAATTAATCATTAAAAACTGCTGATTTATCTGTTCTGCTCATCAACTAATCCAGTAACTGCTGCAGTTCTATCTGTAGCATTTCAAAATAGGAGTTTGGAGTTTGCTTAGCACACCCAATGGACTGACCACTAAACAAACCTAATGAGCAAAGGTCCAGGGGCCCGAGAGATCAGAGGCCCCCAAAGGAAAAACTTTCCTGTACAGTCAGACTGTTACTGTTACTATTTTGTCACTGATGGATTTGGCACTGAGAAAGTGTTTTGTCATCTGTTCTGATTGTTGCAGACTGTGCCTCATCAGTGGCTTAAACACACTGGTTTTAATGTAATTTCTATAGCAAAATGCTTAAGGGAAAGGTTTCGACGCCTGCCGGGTGTTTAATTGTTCTGATTGTGGTTGACTGTGTTTCATTAAAGAAGAGATACAGTATTGTGAGTGTGTGATAGTGGCTAACTAATGCCTGGCAACAGCTGCACATAATATTTAATGTCAGCATACTCAATACTGAGCCTTAACCTAAGCTGGTTACACAGTATGATGCAATATAATCATTCCTGTTGTACTGATTGAGCATTAATGGAGTCTGTGTCAAGCCTAACCCAAACTAACACAGACTAAGTCACTTCAGCTAAATCTGTTTTCTGTCAGTGCTAACACAAAATAAAGCCTGGCTGCAGGTGCCTTCACAGGTTTGTGTTATAGTAAAGCTGGTTTTCATATATATCTGCACCCAGCAGGCCCATGCAGGGACGGACTGGGACTAAAAAATGGCCCTGGACTTTCTCCCTAATAGGCCCACCACCCGGCCGCGTATCAACAGTCACTAACAGGGTTGTCCTGATATTTCCTCACAATATTATTAAATAAATACATTTTTATAAGAGTAGGCTATAATTGATTCAATCAATTCTGCTGTGATTAATTACAATAAATTTCTTCCTTATATTAATGAAACTGTAGCCTATAAACACACCCCAGGCTGGTAGTCTCTGTTAGACTAAGTGTCATCTCATAGCAGTGCCCACCACACAAATAACAGAGTTAAACAGCACTTTCTCCACTTGCTAGCATGTAAAAAGTGATACATGTGAAGTGATGGATGCTTTAGGTTTTCCGGTTTCATTCAGCACCATGGTCTTCTATCTACCTGCAGTAGAAGTGAGTTCGCTGTAATGACGAGATGAAATCACAGTCACCCCACGATTCATTTTTAACACGTTTATTAATTCATTTTTTCATATAAGCTTGACAGCAAGATTTATCACTTTAATTTTAACAGCACTAAACGGTATGATATTTTTCATCATCATGTTATGCAAAGCCAGCTGATCAAAGCTGACTATGTCGTAGCCTAACAGAGGAGTCAACCCGAATAAATGTAGCCAACGTCTAGTACTGTACATTACTGCTGATGCTTTCTTTTCTTTTAACTTTTCCCATCCACCTTTCTCCTTACGTTTTCTGCTTGCCATTATCACAGAAACTAATGATTCAGTCTTCTTTGTTAGTTTTTTTTTTTACACTTGGCAAACAAATGATCGTGTTAGCGCCCCCTGCTGATCACTGTTAGTGTCGCTTTATCTGACTTTTTGGTTGATGAACCAGGCAGGCAGACGGCCGTTTACCACACAGCCAGATTGCCAGTCTGCCTCTGGGCCCATGTTCTCATAATCCATCTATAGTGTACACCTTCTACCATTTCCTGTTACACAACGGCAAATTACAATACATTCATTCATTTGTATACAACATAGCGCCCTGCAAGCAGTAGTAGAGCTGCAGCAACCAGTTGATTAATCAAGTGAAGAAATAGGACATTAAACAACTATTTGGATAAACGATTACTCATTTTGAGTCATTATTAAAGGAAAATATGCTAAAATGATCTTGTTCCTGCTTAAATGTGAATGTGAATCTGGTAAACATCTATTGACATTGGTCATCATTTTTAATCGATGAATCAAGAAAGTAATTGAAAGATTAATCGATAATAGTATATACAGTATAATAGCATAGTATATCTGCACAAGATGACACATTTTAAATATCATATCATCGTCAGACATTTTATTCTTATGTGCAGGCTAATTATGGTCCCTTAAAGCTTGTTTCTGCCTCTTTTTTTTGCATCATTCTGAACAGACAGATTAAGAATGGAAAGAACTTTGCTTTGTTTAATATGTTGTGTAGAGGCATTCACTGAAATCCTTTCTGGTTTGGAGTTGTTGCTTTGAATGAAATGCATTTTTAAAAAAAGTCAAATTCCCTCCACACTCAAACACCTTTCATCTGTACTGCTACATCTAGGATCGGAACACCAAACTGCATGAGGAACTTTTTCATATCTGTAGAAATGCTCTGAATTTCTTACTTAGTATTTTAATGTTGATGTTGATGGCAGATGGAGAGAAAAACAAAGAAGATTCTGCAGACTTGCTTAGATACGGAGAACAAATGGGGAGAAGACAGCTCCGGGAGATAAAGGGAAGAGAGGAGCAAAGGTAGCACAGAGGGATGGGTGGATGAGTGACAGCAAGGAGCATCTGCGGATTAACATGCATGTTTGTGTTGCGTCTTTCACAACCGTCGCTCTCTCTCAAAAACTTCTGAATATGAAACCCGGCCGGGGAAGAAAAGCAATAGCTCTTAAATGAAATACGACAAAAAAAAAAAAGTCAAGTTAGTTCAATTTGTGTAATAGCTGCCACGTAATGCGATGCTCAATTACCAGCGTGGCAGTGTGAGATTAGAGTCGTAAAGAAAATATCTCTCATAATCACACCGTGGAAAAGTTACTAAATGTCACGTTGAAGCGATGTTTACAAGAGAAACACTCGATCATGATTGAAGAGAAGCAACGCAGTGTGGTGAGTTGTGTACAAATGATGCTGTGAGTCATCGCCCATGGCGATGTGTTGCTGCGTGCCCTTTGGTAGGACGTCGGTTTAATATAATTGCCCCGAACTCACGGAGAAAGTAGATTCAGCGACAGAGAAGTGGAGACTCACACACACTCTGACAACCAGACCTGACTCTCTCTGCCTACAACAGCAACTTTATGCTTCTCTTTCTCTGTCTGGTCATTAATGAGCAGCTCAGGCACACACACACATACATCTCTTGACTGTAGGCAAACACATAATACACACACACACACATATTACACACAGTAAGCAGCAGCTCCTTCAAGTGATTGCCCTCGCTGTGTAATGTGCTGAGCTGGTAGGATGCTGCTTAGCTGTGCCTGAGTTAGTGACAGCAGCTGGGATTAGGGGTCTGCGGAGGGGCCGAGGCGCTACCGCTGGATTCATATGCTGCCATTCATGGTGGAGATATGTTTGCACAATGAGGACTTAATGCTCAAAAAATGTCCTGTGCTGGTAGTCACACCTCTGATAGCTACACCCACGGACAACAGCAATTCTACGCAGCATGTTTGCTCACTTATCATATAAAAGAGCTGGAATTTGACAATCCTTGACAATAAAAAATGGCAATGTCACTAATTATCATTGATTACAAGTAAACCACAATTCATAATTTTAAGCTAATTTGCTGTTAAGGACCATTTGATACAGACAAATCTCTAGAAAATGCACATAATTGGAATTTGACTTGAAATAGTTTTGTCAAAATTCATCATTTCTGGTCATTTAGAACTAAATGACTAAATAAACCTATGATAAATTACGTCATTAAATGAGTGTCTTGAGTTTTTGGGAGCAGTAATAGCTACAAAACAGCATATAATTAATGTCATCATAGTCTATTGCACTTAATGTATGACATTAGGCATTTTATAAATCAGTCTTTATTATATGTGTAAATTCATTGGTACATCTGTGTATTATTATGGTGATGATTTTCTTTACTGTTATCTACACAAACTGCACATCTCAGCCTTTCAGAATGTGTTTTGTTGTGCCTGTTTATTGTTTTTGCCTTATTGTCTATGTACTCATATCATACTACATGATATGAGTTTTCTGACAGGTTAGTGCTTTGGGAAAACCGGATTTTAATTAGTGATTTTAGTTAGAAAACAATTTAGCCCAGAGGATGAGGACATTAAATATTTGTGGTGGCAAATATGACTTTTTTCCAGATTGACTGTGATTTCGATGCTGGCTCAAATCACATGATCATACAATACATAAGTTGGAAGAGAGTCATATGAGGACATTTCATTCAGTGACGCAGGCAAACATGAATATCCTGAAAGAACCTCTTGTTTATCTCCGAATCAATCCTCCCAAAACCCTCTCGACCCGACTGGCGTGCTCATTCCAAGTGATCGACATTTCATATTCAATAACAATCATCTCCCCCTCCACCTGTGCGCCCTCTCCAACCTCGCCGTGGGCGGCCACTCCATTCCAACATGGCTGGCAGGCAGGTGGATGTGTGTGATTGGGGAGCCATCTGTTAGCAGGCAGATTAGGTCTGCTTCCTCTGCTCTGCTGTCCAGGTCCAGCTCCGAACCCAGCCAGTTTTGTAATCTGTGTACTGTGAACTAATGAGCTTTCCGAGTCGAGAGATAGTGTACACCTGCGTCTCTTCTCATTTGCTCTGAACTAGCTCACTGTCAGCGACTCCAGACAGAGATGACTAGACGTTTCCGAAATGGAAATGTGCCTTCGCATAAACGAGCGATGTGACCCAAAGACAAAGGTCATGCAGAAGAATGAAAACAGTAGATCTCATTAGATCTAGGTCCTGGTTTATCAACCATGCTTAAGCACAATTCCATGCGTAGAATCCGATTGATCAACATCTTCTCGTGCCAGGGAATGTTCATGCTGACCAGCCTTACCGATAAACCCTCAAGTACACGGGTGTAATCGAGGGTAAACACACAATCCTCAACTTTCCTTTCAACCATGCAAGCATAACTGATAGATTGTGAACTATATTTCTAGGGTTAGGGTTAGAGTTAGACAAACTTTTGCATTTTAGTTGGAAAACATGGAAATAATTTATACCATTAATGTCTCATTTTTTGTCTTGACTCTCCAGTACTTCATCACTGAGCACCTGTGGCTCCACATGAGAGATCCAGAGGATGTGTTAATGACATTGAGTTGTAATCAACCTGCATTACTAATGAATTGCCACTTCTCATTAGCATTCATTTCAAGTGATTTAACTAAACAGGTATATTTTCAATTTGCTAAAATTGCTCCGTGGATTACACTGAAGTGGTACTGTGCCCAGTGTCTAGTGTGTGTAATGCAACTCTTCATTTGACCATTATGTCAAAGACCACTTGGACTAAACCATATCATCACCACTTAGAACGACATTGTCCATCACATCACCTCAACTCTAATGGCATCTGTGCTGATAAACTAAGTGAATGACAACAAATGGGGTGTAAATACGTGTTGAAAATGCTGTGAAATACAACAACACCAGCACAAGCAGATGGACATAGATTTAATCATGGTTCATTGTGTAAAGGTGTGAGTACACCCGACAAATACCACAGAGAGGCAGACAATCCTTACACACACATTCACAGCTTGCTCTATGCATACTTTGATAGATTCATCTGCTGGAGAATAAAACAAGAAATTTAGGCTGTTCTGAAAATATCACCACAACCTCCCACTTGTACAGTACTACATCAATCTATGAACAGTATGATTATTTTTTAAAAAGAAGTATATTTCCCACCTCTTACGCATTCAAATGTACCAAAATGTACATTCATCACAGCTTAAACTCAAATCTGCCAAATCACAGCTGTGCTGGGGAGATGGCTACCTATCTGTCTGCAGGCTATCTAGGAATACTGAACCGCAGCACGACTCCAACTGATCAAAGAACTGATCTTCAAGTTTTTGGAAACTGAGGCAGCTGGAAAAAACCCAACCTTGAACTGAAAATGAATTTGGAATGGAAATACGAATCCCTCGTCACTTCTACGCCAACGGCTGCTGGGGGTGTTCTTGTCTTATTGAGATCTTGACTAACAAGATCTTTTGTTTTTTTTAGCAGCAAACAAAAACTGACAGCAAAGAGCAGGATTACACTATGACATTCTTTGCTTTCATCTTCTAGCAAGCGACTCTCTCCTCCGAACTCCCCCTAACCTTATCCGTCTTATTTCTCCAGCTACAAGGACCCCCGGATCAAACCTCCTCCTAACTCCCCCCGGGCTCCCCTCTTGTCCTCACAGCACAATACAACAGCAGAAGTCAACGGGTGACTTAGGCCTCGCTATGAAACCCCTTTCTAACAGCTTAGAGAATAATAGACGCTAGGACGTTCTTGGGAGCTCTTTAATTACAGTCCTGAGACTCGGCAAACAATGCGCCATAGGAGGAGGGCATGAACACACAGAGAGCTGGGAGGTCGATCGTGTTGTTGTGCTGTTGTTCTTCGTTCGGGGCTTATCTGGTTGGAAATACGAGACGGTGTTGCATGAACCAACCAGGTATTGCTCAAACACCAGGTTTAACAAAGCGTGGAGAACAGGATGAAACAGTGTGTGTTACTGATGCATGACTGAAAATAACATTCCAAGTGCACGCGTGGCAGGTGTGTGTTCACGCAAGAGTGTGTGTGTGTGGTGGCCCGTGTGAGGAATATGCGCGTGAGGGAATGTTTGTGTTGGCTTGATAAGGCTTTGGGGAAAGGGCACGTGTTGCGGCGGAACAATGAGAAAGAGCTATTCTTGGCTCGGCCTTGTTAAGACAGAGAAGTGTCTGAGTGTGTTTGTGTGTGTGTGTGTGTGTGTGTACGGATTTGTGTCCTGTGATAATCACCTATTGACTACCACCTCTGGCTTATCAATCAACACTGCCCTCTCTCAAATGTGGCTTACTCATAGCATCGATTTTCATCAGCCGGGAGGGGTGGAAGCTTGGTTATGTTTTAACTGATTATGCAGGATGTTCATTGGCAGGTCAGGAGAATCATGTTAGCATTGATGTGCTCCTTGATATCAATTCATCACCCATTGCCTACTTTTACAGGGATAATCTTGCCAATTTGCCTTGGCTTATAGTATTGTACCCAAAAGGTCTAAAAAGTATCTGGTTTCCTGTCAAGTTCAGGCTTTAGGATCAAGTTGGGTTCAAGAAGCTTTGTTGATAGGTAGCAGCGAGACAGTAAAATACAGTTCAAGAGGTTCAGTTGGAGTAAAAGATCTAATTTGAGCCAGGTTCGACTTTTGTGCCAGATAACCCTCTGGAAGCCTCAGCTGAGATGAGAGACATAAAAACTCCTGGCATCACAGAAGATATTATACAACCGTTTTCACAGGCTGAGTAGAGAAGGACTCCCCATGATGAGTAATTTGACCTTTATGTGTAAAATCGGTGGAGTTCCACTTTAACTCCCTTTGCTTTTTGGCGTGTGGGAGCTGTTGATAAAGAGGATGGGAAAATAACACTAGCCAGCAGGCAAATAATGAATTGCAAATTCTGACTGCAGCTGGCTGGTATTGCCACCAAACCTAGAATTTTGGCAGGTAAGCAACTGCTAACCTAAAGGTCCTCCTTTGTTCCAAAAATATGTTTGGCTTTGAAAAAAAGTATGTCTGCTCCATAGTGAAATAAAAGTGGCACTTTAGCCTGAGGATAAATGAAGTTATTTCCTTCTCTGTGTTTAACAATGCCATCTCTGTTCCGACAATCAGACGGCAGAAAAATTAGATTTCAGCATATTAAAATCACTCTTCTAGATTTCAGTGCCTTGAGGCCTGAAACTAAAACCCATTAAAGCAGCTCTTCACTTCTATTTGCATAGTAGCGGCAGAGTCGAGGTTGCAAAAGTAACAACTGCTGACAAAATATGTTCTAAATGTTACAGGTATGCAGTTATTTCAGTGAATGGTTATTAAATTGAAGGTACACTTTGCTTTAAAAAAGGGGAATGAAAAATACTTTTTTTGGTAACTTAATTTAGAAATTTCACCCCTACCAACAATAATGCAATCTCCGATTTCAGCACTTTATCTATTTCCATGCCATGAGAAGTGTGTCCAATGAATGATAATTTCCTCTCAGAGAGGGAGAACCTCTTCTGTAACCCACGGAAGAGTAGTGTATTCTGGACACACAGCTAACCAGTTGCTCCCTTTGAATATTAAGACCCACACAGAGGCATGTCGCAAGCTGTCATGTCTGCTTTGATGTAGCCAACGACAGGCCCTGGTACAAGGTCCCAGAGGTCCGGTACTGTACGTGAGGGTAATAGCCAATCAGGTGGCAGGCAGTGGGTGGCGATGCTGTGGTGACACGGGCCTGGGATTTTTTGGTTTTGCTGGCAGCCGGTGGATGAAGCCTGCGAAATGTATCTGTCACTTCCACTGGCAGCTCTGGCACGTTAGCACATCAATCAATGCCAAAGTCCAGGACGTGGACACCGGCCCGGGAACAACGTGTTCGTTAATACAAGTCTGAGTGTGTGGATGTTTTTTTCACATGAGCTCCTGCCTTATGTTCCAATAGAGACTTAAGGTAAGAGAGTGAGAAAGGAGCAACGTCAGGCTATAGACAACGAGCCACTAGTGAGTACTAACAGTTTATACGTGTGCTGATCCAGGTTCGGATGGCTTACATATTTGGCAGCGATGGTCGAATATCAACAACATATCGGAGTTAGAGCTTAAATGTGGAAAGTTTATACCACCTCAGACTAACAGATTGAGTGAACCCCCGCTGACCTGCAAATGCACACTGATAGGAGCAACTTAATCTAAATTATGTATCAGCTGAGGTGTGCCACAACTGTCTCGTCTGCATCTCGAGCTACAAATCAGCCCGGCAGGAATATGCGCCTCATATCTGGACTGTGTCTACGATTTACTGGACTACACCTACACTTGTATTGAATTGCAGCTACATCTCGAGTATACACAGCGACAGTAAATTTCTCTTATGCTTGCCAAACCGGAGATTATTTCACACATCATATCTTTTTATAGGATTTACGATTAAAAAAATCGACAGCTCCCTATTCGCTACTGAAACCCGAAGAACCGTTCATAACTGTTTATTAACCTACACTAATGATGTGTGATATGTGCCTATTTGATTTGTGTGTTTTCTGGCAGCTTGCACTATGAAATATATTTCCATTTACACAGCAGCTATGTTACATTGACTGCATGTTCATTACATAACAGTCATGGCTGTTTGTTAATGTGGGCAGGTGGCTCTTTGTCAAACTTTAGAGGAGATGCAGCCTAGTTTCCAAACTGGGCATGAACAGCTTTACCTCAATATCTAATAATGATCTAGGTGCTGCAAGCCCCATGTAATACATTGGTTAATTATGTCTTAATTAAGCTTGTTTTTCAGTCAATTAAATAACTCATTCTTCTTATACGTGTGCCTCATCAGCTCCTTAAGAGTTTGTACTGCAGCTCTTTTGGAGTCCCTGTCCTCTAATGCTTGAGTGCCTCGCTTTGCTTGTAAGTCGCTTTGGATAAAAGTGTCTGCCAAATGACAAAATGAAAATGTAAAAACTCAATTAAATGTGTTAGCTGTGTTAGACTGAACAACTTTTTCAGTGGGCTTGTCTCTGTTATATATAAATAATGCATAGTCCAGACTAAGTGAGTCCAAAAACAAAAGCCTACAGTCAACAGTGACTTGGATATAATCACTTAGTCACTGTTGGATCTTAACTGCTGTCCTTACTCTGCTACTGTTACCCAGACACTCATGTCAAATTGCACTGTGACATAAATACAGACATAAATCATCCATGTGTCTCTCAATACTTTGCATATGTTAATGTTCACACCAAGCCCATTTGTTATCGCTATCGGTTACTTTGGCTGCTTTCTTTATCATTTAATCAGTAGCTATCCGGAATGATAAATGAAAGAAATCAATTGTAATATCTATTATTTAGTAAAGAAAGTTTGCATTCTCAACATGTAGCTACAGATAACTTTTTCATCTCAGAAAGGCACTTTATGTCCACACCTGCATACATTTGATTAGACGTTGCTGATCAGCTGATAACTACACATGCTTTTGCACACTACACTCTTAATTTGCACACTTAAATCTGCACTTTTATTGAGCCCAGGGACTTTATTTTATTTTCATATGTGTTTCTTCTATTGTTGTTCTGTTTTGAACTGAAATATGTGTTTTTAGTGTTACTTGAGTTATGTCTCCTTGCACTTTGACCCCCAGAAACACATTTTTTCATTATGCCTTGCAGAAATGTATGGCAAAAATTACAATAAACACATTTTATTGGATTTGAGTCAATGACTGTGAAGTGTTAACTAAAAAGAAAACACGGTTCCAATTAAACTATAGCCTGAATTCAGTGCTCTGCTTCAAAAACATTGTGCTTCATTCCTATGTGAGTAGCTGTACTTTGCATGTATGACTCAGCGCCGCTGCCTGGATTCAACCGTGGCTCTTGTCACACCGTCTTACCTGTATCATACCTCTTTAGTAATGTGGCTCCACCAATTAAGCCAGTCACACATCCCGTGGTAATGTGTACTCTGAAAGGGCAAACTCTAGCTTTGCCCTTTTTTTTATCTTCTTTCCCACCAACCCGACAACTGATTAATAATGGAACAGGGGAGGAAAAAAAACATAACTGCCTTAGTCAGTCGGTGCCATTCATCCAAGAACTAGAGCTCCCATGTATTCAAATGCAGTTAAGTGTGCCTCAAAATAGCCCCAGCGCCGCAACAAACATCCTCACCCAGAGTCATGATGAACGCTGCGAGCTTCTCCGCAGGACTTGATTAGGCTGCTAGAGGGATGAAAGGGGGCGAGGGGTGAGGGGGGTAAGAAGATAGATATAAGCCACACCAAACGCATGGGGAACGACCCCCTCCTCTACCACCACTCTACCCAATGACATTTTCCCCCGCAGGGCCAAAACCAGACCAAATCATCCACGCCTTAATGTCGCTATTAGTCCTGTAATTAGGATGAGGAATGGTTGGATGCCTAATGAGCAGGGGTGAGAGTGGCTGTATGCTTTCAATGTGTGTGTGTGTATGTGTGTGTGTGTGTGTGTGTGTGTGGGGGGGGGGGGGGGGGGCGCCTTAATGAGAGGCGGTGAACCCCTACCGCGGCTTTGATTGACAAGAGGGTGAGATTACAGAAGAGGTTTCGGGAGTGTTATCCGTAGAGGGTTGGGAAAGATGAGAAAGGGGGTCAGTGTCCCATTCATGCACCTATACAGGGGGGGACACCTGCACACACACACACACACGCTGGGGATCATTGCTCAGTTTGCCTGCAATCTCCTCTACACAACCGAGGAGCTAATGACATAAGGCTGTGTATTTAAATGAAAACATTGCAGGGAGTGGAATCAAAGGTAAAAACATACGGGTGGAGTGCTGGGTGGGTACGAAGTTCTCATGATTTATTTAAACAAAAATGTGTTCACTGGAAATTCAATCTGCGCTGATTAAACTCTAATGGAGACTGATGGAAGAAAGGGCAGAGGAATGTGGAACCTTTTTTTTTTCTTTTTGGGGAGGGAGACGGGAAAAGGAGGGGGAGGATGACAGATGGAGCAAGAGCGACTCTGGGATTTGTGCGCTCGCATCGCAATGAACAAGTGTAATAGTCTCTGTGTGTGTGTGTGTGTGTGTGTGTGTGTGTGTGTGTGTGTGTGTGTGTGTGTGTGTGTGTGTGTGTGTGTTGTTATGAAGTACAGTCGGTTAATAAAAAGGCGGTGAGTTGGAAAATTGCAAATAAATCTATGTGAGTCCAAAGATGACTGGCTGGGGGAAGCCAAAACACAGAGACGGCGCCGGGGCGGCACACTAAAAAGCGTGCTTCGGTCTGTCCCTGACCTACATTCCACAGCCTTGTTGGAATTTTCGATCCACCTGCAAGATCGCTAATTATAACAAGTCCCACCACAAAAGAGTATATTTGTATGGATCATCTGCTACCAAGCCTGATTAATCTGATAAATAAGGTATTACTCTATGGTCCATGTGATAAGTTATTAAATGCTTTTTTGAAAAGACTTTCAAGTAAATAAACTCTTTTCTGAAATCGTCTCTGAATTACTTTGTAATGAGAAAAATTTGGGCTCATTCAGGCCAAATAAAGTTAGGTATGAATGCCTTGATATAAAAGCCCAAAAAGATGTTTTACTTAATGTCAAATAGTAGGACTTTGGTTACTCGGCAAACTAACTTGTTAATTAAATCCATGTGATTCTTAA